>NW_007252193.1:84885-107290 GCF_000164805.1 Carlito syrichta | reverse complement strand
GGGAGGCAGGAAGAGCGCGGCCCGGGACAAAGGAGCCGGCCTGGGCGCGAGCGGGTCTGGAGGAGGTGGCGGAGGGGGCAGGAAAGGGGCCGTCGCCTTGCCTCAGTTTCCTCTTCTGCCAAGGGCGGGAGGGCTCAGGTGCACAGTGCCCTGCCCCGCCCTGCACTCTCTTATGAGGCCTGGCTTGGGTTCAGCTTCCCCGAAGCCACACGCCCCGCCATCCGTCCCGTTTGCCCGGTATTGCCCGGTTGTGAGCCCTGTAGTCCTGCATCCTGGGAGTCCCGGTCCCGAGGCAAATAGGGACAGCTGGTCACCCACCCTGCGGGAGCTTCATGGAGCCCAAAACGCTGTCCTGTAAGAAGGGAATTCGCTGAAACCAATGTGGTGTTTCTGGAGTGACAGTGTGCTTGACGTGCGTCTATGAGAAAGATGAAGACTTGGGAAGCAGATGGTGCCAAGAAACCTGGGAGTAGGGGACATTTTAGAAATATATGTGTGAGTTGAGAGCTGCTTTTGATAGATTGATCCAGAGCTCCATTTATGGAGACAGACGAGGATGAGAAGACTACATGCTGAGCAGAAGTACAGCTGTGGTTTCTCCTCATTTTTTTGATAGGTGGAGATGAGGGCAGGATAAAGAACTTTTGAGAGGGGAAGCATTCATTCTGAGACTATCTGGGCACATTTTGTTTAGATGTTTGAACTCTGAACCAACCAACATCATACTGAAACCCAGTAATTCAGAATGCACTGCTCCTGGCAAGCTGCCAAGCTGATAGCAGAA
Organism: Carlito syrichta; assembly: GCF_000164805.1. Taxonomy (NCBI): domain Eukaryota; kingdom Metazoa; phylum Chordata; class Mammalia; order Primates; family Tarsiidae; genus Carlito; species Carlito syrichta. Next base: position 106,506 of record NW_007252193.1, on the reverse strand, counting down.
AATGTTGTGGGTTGCCACCTGGTGAGCTGCAGCACCCTGTTTGGAATAGAGCTCAAATGATCAGATTTATGAAACTGAGAAGTAGGGTTTCTCTTGCAGGAAATTCTCATTTGGCTGGGATGCCCATTTGGCTGCTGACAATTTTATTTATTTATTTCTTAGTGGGAGCGGGCCTCATTCTATCACCCAGACAAGTGCAGTGGCACAATTGCAGCTCACCACAGCCTCAACCTCCTGGGTTCAAGCAATCCTTCCCCCTCAGCCTCCCCAGGAGCTTGGACTTCAGGCCCACATCACCACGCCCAGCTAATCTTTTTTGATGTTTTGTAGAGACAAGATCTCTCTATGTTGCCCAGGCTAGTCTTGAACTACTACTGGGTTCAAGCGATTCTCTCACCTAGGTCTCCCAAAGTCCTGAGATAACAGGCATGAGCCACCGCACCCCACCCAATTTTAAATATAAGAAGAAATGAAGTAATCTCATCTATGGGAAATTTGCACATTGCTCACCAGCAGTATCAAACCTACTGGTGGGCCAATCTCTGAAAATCTCTTAGAAATGAGCATTATTTTCCCTACTTAATGGATGACCAGGCTTAAGAGGCTAAATGATGTCTCTGTATTAATATCCCAGTGGTAATGCTGACACTAGAATTTAACATTTTTTAATTTAAATATATTGATTTTGTCACTGTTCAAAATTAATCAGAATTGGCCCAATCTCAGCACAGTTCAAAAGGTAAAGCATAATTGAGCCATGCTTGATTTGCACTACATTTTCCAGAATTATTTTCTTTTATGTGATTTGAGAAGACACTAACAGTCTTTGCCACAAGAACGTCATGAGGTTTACATATCTGTAGTGTATAACTCAAACTAAGTTCCTCAAGGACAATTTAGTCATCTTTTTAACAACAGTGTCAAGCACTCTTCTAGGACATGTAATAGGGGCTCAAGTAATGTGTGAATGTGTGATAAGTGAACAAATGGGTCCTTTTGCTCCTCTGGGACCAGGCTAAAGCACTTGACTAAACTGAAGTGCGAATAGCAATTTGTACAGAAAGAAGTCATGAGTTTTGAGGAAAACCAAAATTAAAAGAAAGCAGTGATTGGTCAGGAAGATTCCTCTGGTTGCGATTGCGATTTCACACAAATATATATATATTATATATATATATATTTTTTTTTTTTTTTTGAGTTGGAGTCTCACTCTGTTGCCCAGGCTGGAGTGCGGTGGCACGCTCACAGCCACCCCAGCGTTGACCTGTTAGGCTCCAGCGATCCTTTCGCCTCAACCTTCCAAGTAGTTGGAACTACAGATGCGTACTACCATGCCCAGCTAATTTTTGATTTAATATAGAGATAGGTCTAGTCAAGTTGCACAGGCTGGTCTTGAACCTGCAGGCTCAGGCAATCCACTCTCCTCGGCCTCCCAAAGTGCTGGGATTACAGGCTGAGCCACCGAGCCCGGCCATACAAATATTAACAGGTTGAAAGTTAGTTAACTTTGTGGAAGAATCTCCCCAAACAAGGCTTATCAGCCTTACCATGCAATACAGGAAATCTTAGTAAGTAGAAATGGCTGTGTTGATAGAGCATAGCGTGATAGAACATCTGTTGGTATCCTGAATTCAAGACAGATCCACACTTTACCTACACAACCTCCCAATTATTATATGTTATCTTCTGCCATCTCACTGATAACTATTATGACAAATAGTTAAAGTTAGCCTTTCCCTTAGTTCTGTCACCATACTTGCTCTTCAAAATGTGCCTTTATTCACCTACTGTTTTCCAAAGTAAAGTTTCAAAGTTGCTCATCAGCAAGACGTTATCAGATGCCCAAGTTTGTTCAATTAGCCTTTAATTTCTATTTCTGTGTATAATTACAGGAAGGCTTAGAAAAATGAAAAAGGGAACTTCAAACAGTGGGATCACAGTTTACTAACCTTTAGACTTAGTAAGTTGTATTTAATCACATGATTATGAAATATGGAATTGGGAGTGAGAGTGTCAGTGTTGGCTTCAGGAATGGATGGCTGTCAACCTCCTGTAGCTTGAACATTCTTGGGACTCAGCCTCTCAAATATTTGTGGCTTACCCGCTCCAGGAAGTTACAAATCATTCCATGATAACTTGAAGGTTTTTCTATTGTTGAGAGTGGGAACAACCCTAAACATTATAAATTTTTATGAGCAAACCATTTAGTACATGTTCATTTATAAACCATTTTCCAAGTACAATAACCACCCACCAGAAGGCGAGACCCCACGGGACATAGGATCAGAACAAAGAATGGATACCTGTATTGTGATAATAGAAGTATATCCAACACCAGTTTTTTCCTGGGGTTGGCCATTGACTGATACAACCCGTACCAGATCTTTTTTTTATTTTAGTCAGATCTCACTCTATCGCCCAGACTGGTGTGCAGTGGCATGCTCACGACCATTCCAGCGTCGATGGGCTGGGCTCCAGCAATCCTTCCTTCTCAGCCTTCCAAGTAACCGGAACTACAGGCGCCGCACTACCAAGCCTGGCTAATTTTTTATTTTATTGTAGAGACAAGGTCTCGCCAAGTTGCCCGGGCTGATCTTGAACCCGCAAATTCAGACAATCCACTCTCCTCAGTCTCCCAAAGTGCTGAGATTACAGGCTGAGCCACCAGGCCACCCAAATCATTTGTAATTAAGTAGGTGATCTGTGGTTCTGGTATACCCAAGATAACCCCAATTTATTGGTTGTCAAAGCATCATGATTGCCCGGTACAGTGGTTCACACCTGTACTCCTAGCACTGTGGAAAGCTGAGGCGAGAGGATTGCTTAAGCCCAGGAGTTCAAGACCACCCTAGGCAACTTGGTGAGACAATCATCTCTACAATAAATTTAAAAAAAAAATTAACCAGGTCTTGTGGTATAAGCATCTATGTTTCCAGCTATTGGGGAGGTTGAGGTGGAGGGATTGCCTGAGCCTAGCAGGTCCAGGCTGCAATGGTTATGAGTGTGTCACTGCACTCCAGTCTAGGTGACAGAGTGAGTCTCTGACTCAAAAAAAAAAAGTAAAATGATTAATAGTGCTCCTTTTCAGTCTTAAAACTATGTCCTGGTATATATGATAAATGATGTGGTCACCTCATAAATAAGGCGAAGGGAACAGTGTTTTCAGACAGCTCTTTTCAAACAAAGAAAAATAAGAAGAGTAATTTTAGAAATTAAAAGGGGATTCATAGGGACACACTGAAAATCACATTCCGGGTATATAGGTGTATACCAATTCCAACATTTATGATAGTAGAGGAAAAAAGTATGTATGAGGGTGGTGAATATACAGAATTAGGCAGTTCCTCTATGATAAAAATACCCTACTAGGAGATTTAAGTAAGAAAAAGATCTTGAAAGTAACCTTACTGGCCAGGCGCGGTGGCTCAAGCCTGTAATCCCAGCATTTGGGGAGGCCGAGATAGGAACATTGCCTTGGCCCACAGGTTCTAAACCAGCCTGGGCAACTTGGCGAAACCTCATCTCTACAATACATCAAAAATTAGCCGCACCTAGTAGTGCATGCCTGTAGTTCTGGCTATTTGGAAGGCTGAAGTGGAAGGATCGCCGGAGTCCAGCAGGTGGATGCTGGGGTGACCATGAGTGTACCACTGCACTCCAGCCTGGGTGATGGAGTGAGACTCCAACTCAAAAAAAGAAAGAAAGAAAGAAAGAAAGAAAGTAGCCTGACTAATCAATGGGACTTGGATTTTGTGAACGTATGAAGTAGCTTCCAGAGCAAATTGGTTGACAGCGGCTAGCTAAGTCTTCAGCTACTTTTCTGAGTACTGCTTCTGCAGACTAATCTAGATATATATTTCTCATCTGTCACCTCCAGGTAATTTGAATGTAACTCATTTTTTAAACATTAGAAAAAGGAAAAGATGAGGGGATAGAGATCGAAGGAATAGAGGTTTCTGATAACATTCTATAACACTAATGCAGAAGTGCTTCGGAATCATAAATAATTCCATTCCTTTTCCTGAGAAATGAAAATCACTCTTTAAAAATGTGAGTCGCCACCTCGGTGGCTCAGCCTGTAATCCCCCGCCTTGGGAGACTGAGGTGAGTGGGTTGCCTGAGCCCGTGGGTTCAAGACCCGCCTGGGCAACTTGGTGAGCCCTCATCTCTACAATAAATCAAAAAATTAGCCGGGCGTGGTAGCAGGTGCCTGTAATTCCAGCTACTTGGAAGGCTGAGGCAGAAGGATCGCCGGAGCCCAGCAGGTCGAGGCTGCGGTGGCCGGGAGAGGCCACTGCACTCCAGTCTATGCGACTGAGACTCCAAGTCCGTGTACCTTGGTATAAACCAGCCTGGGGAATTACTGACTTGTTGAAAAACAAGAAAGGGTAAGACAGTTCTGACAGTTCTTCCTTTTTTTTTTTTTTGCCTCCAAATATGTAAATAACATGCAAATCGTCACACGAGAGAACCTGGAAGTATATTTATTGATTTTGCAACTTTTTTTTTTTTTTTTTTTTTTTTTTTTGCTTAAGGGCTTCAGTTCAGTGAACGCTCCTCAATGCTCTGTCCTAATTGTCAGAGGAAGCATGAAAAATTAAGTTTGTTAAAAGGCAACCACCATTTAAATGTGTATGGTATATGTCAGCATATTTGACTAACCAATTCTGAGGCTTTAGTTTGTTCTTATTTCTTTGCTGATTTAAAAGTATAGTGGAAAACAGGGGTACAGTCTGTCCTGATTTACAATGTGTTCCTTAGGTTAACGCTAACCATTAAGTCTTTTCCTTTTCTAGAGTGTTAGCAGTGGCTGGACTATGACTTTGAATGTGGGTCACAGATGAGTAAGGCCATCTCAACTAGTGCTGCTTCCTGTTTTCCGTATATAGCATGCCTCTTTTTTTCCCTTGCTAGTCCATGCAGCATTGCCTACCCTGGGTGTGAGCATTCCTTGCCAATATTCAGATGCTGAACATTTTTAACAGCCTAGAGGGAACAGTGTTTTTAGACAACTCTTTTCAAACACTAAGTTTCTTCAGCTGTAGAAGGGAATGTGCCTTCCCAAATAAGAATAAGGAATATGCCAAATATAAGCAGTTGAATACCACTGGAGTTATTTTAGGAACCAGGGTCACTCAGTACAGGAAGTGATGGTGTGGCCAATGGGTTGTAGCTAGTGGTTATAAAACAACATTATTTATTTCCTCATTAAACTACTTTGAGTATCTTGACAAAATTTAACAATTGCAATTTTGAATTAGTAACAGCTTGATTTCAGGCCAGATTCATGAGGGAGTAGGAAGGATAGATTTCCCCAAAAAATGTATGTTTGGTAAGTAGGAACACCTTCCCAACGCCCCCACCCCCACACAAATTAATAGCAACAGCATTTTATCTAAGCACAGTCGTCCTACAGAGTTCTTGCCTCCTGTCTGTGAATGGGATACCACGAAATCCCTAAGACTGAAGACAGAATTTTATATACACATATATATACATATATATCTGCATTTTTCTGGTTTTAATGGGATCTTAACCCCCAAAACATTAAGAATCGCTATTTTAATCACTTATGGACTAAATGTCTAAATAAATGTCTTTGTTGTCGCCCTGGAATTTTGAATTGTATCCTGGTTTGTGTTCTTTAAAACAATTTTTAAAACATCAGATAGCACTTCCAAATATTTTGTTATAACAAGATTTTCCCTGCATGCTATTTAACCTGCAAGAGGTAGAATAGAAAAGTAGAATATTTTGAGATCAAACCACACTACTAAAGAGGGTGCTGTCTGTGTTTACTTTCCAAGGTAAAATAAACTTCAAAGAGAAACTAGAATTTTTTATTTCAAATTGTCAATGTATATATTATAAAGTAAATAACTTCAAATTATATCTAAAAATCACCCTGACTAAAAACTGTTGTAAACTTGTAATTAGGTTGAGAACAAGTATAAATATATTTTAATTGTATTTCCCAATAATATTTTCCTTGCAGCATTTGGAAGAACAAGTCCTGTGACACTTCTGCTTTAAGATTTCTGCATTGTTGTTGGCTGATGTCACAGGCTATTCCTTCTAGGATCACAAGAATTCCCTTTTTAGAACTGTTATGGCTGCCAGTTGAGTAACATTTTAAGTTGAAAGAATTTTGTCTAAATTTTGTATTATTTTATTGTACTAGAATGAAATAATCTCAGTCTTAAAACTTTTGATGGGTCAGCTTTTTAATATTTTTTGTATTCCTGACTCTTCATTTAACTAAGCTTATACTAAAGTCCTCAATTACCTTTCTCCTTTTATGATAAAATAAATACTTAATTATCTTTAATTGTCTAGTAGCTTCTACCTGCCTAAACTGTCCACTAAACTGTTTTTCTCTTACAGTCAGAACATTGGCTATGGAAATGAAATACTTTCATCAAAATTTTATCAGGAAATGTTGCTGATATCTAGTTCACAAGATACAGGGAACTAAAGTCTTACATTTAAGAAATTATTCTCTGATTTAAAAATTAAAACACATCTATGGAATAGAATAACCAGCAATTTTTTTTTTTTTTTTTTTTTTGAGTTGGCGTCTCACTCCATCACCCAGTCTGGAGTGCAGAGTGCAGTGGCACATTCACGGCCACCCCAGCATCCACCTGCTGGACTCCAGCAATCCTTTTGCCTCAGCCTTCCAAGTGGCTGGAACTATAGGCATGTGATGCCACACCCAGCTAATTTTTGGTTTATTGTAGAGATGAGGTCTCACCAAGTTGCTCGGGCTGATCTTGAACCCGCGGGTTCAGGCAATCCATTCACCTCGGCCAGCACTTTTAAATAAAAATGAGTTAGACAAGATGTAGAGCACATTGCGGTATATAATCCCTTATATGAAGAGGTATTGGTACTATCCACATTTTATAAACCAGGAAACTGAGACAAGGGAGATCAGGATGCATCACTAATAAATTACAGAGAGGGATTAGAACCCAGTCCATCTGGCTCCAGAGTTTGGACATTTATTCACAGCATGTTTTTGTCTCTCTTCTCTTATGTAATTTTGCAGAGATAGTGTCTGCCCTGATCCAGCTCCTCCTTGACTAGGCAGGCAAGTCTATAATTCTAGAGTTCAAGAATAAGAAGCCAATCTGTCTGCAAATCTAAGATATGCTCTCCAATATCAGCATTTTCAATAATAAGGTGGTATTTTCATCTCTATATTATTCTTTGTTTAACTCTTAATTGATGCACAATTGGGGGCCATGTGAGTGCTATTAGGTCCTCTTGAGCCCTTAACAACTATGGAAAGGTTGACATGAGATTATCATAGTTACATATCAGTGCAAATGGGCATATAGGCATGGCTAAGATTGTTCAACCAAATCATTTCAAAGTTTGTCATTTACATATTTTTTTATTAGAGACTTTAAGGATTCTATCTTCCTTAAGGGTAGTGACCACATCTTATGTGTTTGTATGTCTAACATAGTGTCCTATATATGTATGATTGTATTGCTTCTTTTTACAGTTTAAATAAAATCACTACCCTCTTCTTCTTTGACCTTATCTTAAAACATATATATATATATATATATATATATATATATATATATGGCCCATTTTTAATTTTTTTCTTTTTTAGATAGGATCACACTGTGACACCCAGACTGGAGGGCAGTGGTATAATCACTGTTCTCTGCAGCCTCGAACTCATGAGCTCAAGCAAGCCTCCCTCCTCAGCCTCCCAAGTAGCTGGGACTGCAGGTATGTGCCATCATGCCCAGTTAATTTTTTTCTGTAGAGATGAGGTTTTGCTTTGTTGTCCAGGCTTGTCTTGAAATCCTGGATTCAGGCAATCTTCCTGCCTCCACCTCCCAAAAGTCCTGGGATTATGGTGTGAGCCACTACTTATTTCTATCTTAACTTATTTCTATCTTAAGGTTTCTGCCCTTGTCATCCTCTTTGCCAAAAACGCTCTTCACATGTTTAATTCTTTCTGGTCAAGCAGATCTCAGCTTAACTGTTACCAAGATCTTACATACACTCAGTCTAAAACAGGCACTCAGACCCTCTCTATCTATCATGTTGTCATTTTTTTTTTTTTTTTGAGTTGGAGTCTCACTCGGTCGCCCAGACTGGCGTGCAGTGGCCACTCCCGGCCACCACAGCCTCGACCTGCTGGGGTCCAGCGATCCTTCCACCTCAGCCTTCCGAGTAGCCGGAATTACAGGCATGCGCTACCATGCCCGGCTGATTTTTTGATTTATTGTAGAGATGAGGTCTCGCTGCCCAGGCGGGTCTCGAACCTGCGGGCTCAGGCAATCCACTCACCTCAGCCTCCCAAAGGCACGGGATTACAGGCTGAACCACCGAGCCCGGCTATGTTGTCATATTTTAATTTTGAATGTCACCAGTCACTATCGAGTTTACTCTTTTTTTCCATCTTCCACTACTAAAATACAAAATCCACCAAAGCAGCTACTTTGCCTACCCTAGCTTCCAGGAGTGACCTAGCATATGTAGGACATAAATAAATAGACATTGAATGAATGAATAAGCACTTGTTCAATATTTAACAACCAGTAAAAAGATGATTTCAATTCCTTATGAAAGTTACAAAATATCATTGAAATAACATTTTAGAAAGTAATTGGTGGAAGTTTCTTTCGTAATCTTGCTTTTAAAAATTCCATTTAGTTCATGATAAAAATGCTCAACAAATTAGAGATAGAAGCAAACTACCTCAATGTAATAAAGGCCATGTATGAAAAACCCACAGCTAGTGTCTTAGTGGTAAAAGACTAAAAGTTTTTATTTTGAGACCAAGAACAATAAAAAGATGCCTACTCTCACCACTTCTATTCATCAGCATAGTACCGAAGTCCTAGACAGAGCAATTAGCTAAGAAAAATAAATAACAGACATCCAAACTTGAAAAGAAGAAGGAAAATTAGATCTGCTGGTATACCACATGATTTATATGTAGAAAACCCTAAAGGTTACAAATATGGGCATGCGTGTACATGCGCACACATGTATGGCTAGAACTAATAAATGCATTTAGCAAAGTTTCAGGATACAAAATCAGTACACAAAAAATCAATTGCATTTCTATATTCTAATAAGAAACAATCCTAAAAGGAAATTAAGAAACTAATTCCATTTACAATAGCATAAAAAAAAACTTAAACCAAGGAGGTGACAGATTTGTATGCTGGAAACTAAAGAAAATTGCTGAGAGAAATTAAAGAAGACACAAGGTGCAGTAATCAAAACAGTGTGATACTGGCACAACAATAGACATATAGACCAGTGGAACAGAATAGAGAACCTTGAATTAAACTCTCACATATATGGTCAAATGGTTTTCAACAAGAATGCCAAGACTTTTTTGCTTCCTCAACAAATTGTGCAGGGAAAACTGGATCTCCACTGGATCTTTATCTTATATCATATAAAAATTAACTCAAGATGGATCAAAGATCTAAATGTAAGAAACAAAACTATAAAACTCTTAGAACTAAACATAAGGGGAAATCTTCAAGGCATTGTATTTGGCAGGGATTTCCTGGATATGACACCAGAAATCCAGGCAACAAAAGAAAACCAGACAAATTAAACTTCATCAAGATTAAAAACTTCAATGCATTGAAAGGACACAATCAACAGAGTGAAAATGCAACATACAGAATAGGAGAAAATATTTGCAATTCATATATCTGATAAGGGAGTAATATCCAGAATATATAAAAAAGAACTAGAACTAGTGACAACAACAACAAAAAATTTAAAAATAGTCAAAGGACTTGAATAAACATCTCTCCAGAGAAGATATACAAAAGGTCAAAAAACACATGAAAAAATGTTTAATATTATTAATCATCAGGAAAATGCAAATTGGAACCACAGTGAGATGCCATCTCACACCCATTAGGATGGCTGCTATTTTAAAACCTAGAAAACAAGTATTGGGGAGGATGTGGAGAAACTGGAACTATTGGGCATTACTAGCAAGAATGTAAAACAGTGCAACTGCTATGGAAAACAGTATAGTGATTACTCAAATAATTGAAAATAAAATTACCATATGAGCAATTCCACTTCTGGCATGCACCTAAAAGAACTGAAAGCCGAATCTCTAAGAGAGGTTTGTGGCCAGTCTCAGTGGCTTAGCCTGTAATTCCAGCACTTTGGGAGGCGAGTGGATTGCCTGAGCCTGCAAGTTCAAGATCAGCCCAGGCCGCTTGGCAAGACCTCCTCTCAACAATAGATCAAAAAATTAGCTGGGCATGGTAGCGCGTGCCTGTAGTTCCGGCTACTTGGAAGGCGGAGGTGGAAGGATCGCCGGAGCCCAGCAGGTCGAGACTGCGGTGGCCGGGAGCGGCCACTGCACTCCAGTCTGGGCAATGGAGTGAGACTCCAACTCAAAAAAAAAAAAAAAAAAAAAATTAACTGATGTAGTAGCGCGCGCCTGTAATTTCGGCTGCTTGGAAAGCTGAGGTGGAAGGATCGTTGGAGCCCAACAGGTCAACGCTGGGGTGGCCGTGAGTGTGCTACTACATTCCAGCCTAGGCAACAGAGTAAGACTCCAACTAAAAAAAAAGGAAAAAGAAAAAAAACGAGATGTTTATTCACCCATGTTTGTAGCAGCATTATTCACAATAGCCAAATTGTGGGCACAACCCAAGTGTGAATGGATAAATAAAATGTGCTTCAAATGCTCAATTTTCAATGGAATATTAATCAGTCTTTTTTGTTTGTTTTTTGAGAGAGGTTCTCACTTTGTCACCCAGGCTGGTGTGCTGAGGCACAGTCATAGATCACTGCATCCTTGAGCTCTTAGGCTCAGGTGATCTTCCTGCCTCAGCCTCCTGAGTAACTGGGGCTACAGGCATTGTATCACTATGCCCGGTTCATTTTTCTATTTTTCATAGAGACAGAATCTCGCTTTGTTGCCCAGGCTGGTCTTAATGTAGGCCTCAAGTAATTCTCCCACTTCAGCCTTCCGAAGTGCCTGGATTATAGGCATAAGTCACTGCTCTTTGGTTTTATTCAGTCTTAAGGGAATGAAACTTCGATACATGCTACAACATAGATGAACCTGAGGACATTATGCTAAGTGAAATAAGCCAGTTACAAAAAAGACAAATATTGTATCATTCCACTTATATGAGGTACAGAGTATAGAAAATTCATAGCGACAGAAAATAGAAGTGTGATTGCCATGGGCTGAGGGCTTAGAGAAATGGGGAATTATTTAGTGGGCAGAATTTCAGCTTTGCAAAATGAAAAGCATTCTAGAGACTGATCATACAACAATGTGAACTGTACACTTTAAAATGGTTAAGATGAAAAATTTTGTTACGTGCATTTTAACACAGTTTTTTGCAAATGCACATAGTCTAGTTTGGTGCACTGAAAAAACTTAGAAAAATGATAGTCCAGCAGCAATGAGCATCCCTAGTGTCAAAATTGTGGCTCATTGGAAATACCATTGCCCACCAACCAGGTGCCTGGAAAATGATGGACTTTAAACTTTAAATAGAAAATGTACAATATGGGTTGAGGTATGTGTGTGTGTGTGTGCGTGTACACCCACGAAAACAAGGAAACACACACCAGAAAACAAGGAAACTACCTAACATTAATTTGGTTATATTAAAAGGATAAGGGGCCCCCTTGAAAAGAGTCTTCCACTGTCCAAGATGGAACAATATGAGTATCAAAGAGGAAAAATGACCGCAATTTATTCAAAAACATTAAATGTGTAACTACTCATAAACTCACTATTTTTTTTTTTTTTTAAAGGAAAAACAGGCTGGGTGCGGTGACTCAAGCCTGTAATCTCAGCACTTTAGGAAGCCAAGGCAAGTGGATTGTCTGAGTCTGAGGGTTCAAGACCAACCTGAGCAACTTGGCAAGACCTTGTCTCTACAATATATCAGTAAAAAAATAAAAAATAGTCAGACGTGGTAGCAGGTCGACACTGGAATGCCGTGAGTGTGCCACAGCATTCCAACCTGGATAACGGAGAGACGTTTGACTAAAAAAAAAGAAAAAGAAAAACATATAGAAACCATCTTTAAAAATGAAGAAACAATTTTTTTTTTTTTTGATTCGGAGTCTCACTCCATCACGCAGGCTGGAGCACAGTGGCACACTCAGGCCACCCCAAAGCCGACCTTCTGGGCTCTGGCGCTCCTTCTGAGACCTCAGTCTTCCAAGTAACCTGAGATATAGGCGTGTGCTACCATGCCTGGTTACTTTAAAAAAAAATTCTTTTTAAATTTTTTTATTGTAGAGACGTTGTCTCACCCTGTTGCTGGGCTGGTCTCGAACCCGCCGGCTCAGGCAATCCACTAGCCTCAGCCTCCCAAAGTACCAGATTACAGGCTGAGCCACCAACCCTGGCCTATTTTTTTTTTTTTTTTTAAACAAACAAGAACATCTTTGGTCACCATAGGAGTTAGACAAAGCATTGACTTTTTAATGTGGAAATTGGTTATTAAGGGAAGGAACTCAGCATTAATCCTGCCCTTGCTGTACAAATTGTTTGACAAAGTTTAAATAGCTGTATTTGACTAGGCAAAACTCTTCTTTACATAAGAATTAAGCTCATAAATGTAGAAGAAATGACACAAGTTGCAAATTACTATTTAGTGATCTCTGATTCTTCTATAAATCATCAGGGTGAAGTTTGATGGGGAACTTCACAGTTGAAGAACTGGAACTGCCGCCACCTGGGCTCATCCACCAGTCAGCATCACTAGAAGTCTGTCTGGATGTGTGTGCTCTTCTTGGTTTGATACATTGTGAAGTACAAACACAGTATTTCCCACCTGGGAAACACTTATGCCAAAATAAAGGGAATCAGAATCTAATCAAGCAATTAGCTTTTACTTTAAGTTAGTAGGAAATGCAAGGGATGGGGAATAATTTAAATGATACCACAAGAAAGCATCAGAAAAAGCCACAGTATGGGATCCTCTACAGGACAGCTGACTTTTTTTTTATTTTTATAAAAGCCTTGAGGATTTAAGGGACATAACTATTAAATGCAATAAGTTGAACTTATTTGGATCCTGATTTGAACAAGCCAAGTATAGACAGGCATATATGAAACATTTGGAAAAATTTTGAATAAGGACTAGGTTTTAGATTATATTAAAGAATTGTTACTTCTTTTGCAGGTATTATGAGTAGGTAAGAAAATGTCATCATTTTTCAGAGAAATATTTAAGAATAAAGTGACATGAAAGATTATGAAATAACCAGAAACCTCAGGGATTTATTTAAAAATACTATAAAAGATAGAAATAAAAACATAGATGAAGTAACTATGGATCTTGGGTGATAGATATATGGTCATATCATTATATGTCTCCACTTTTGTGTTTGTAAATTTTCATAATGTAGAGTTAAAATTATGCATTACAAATGCTGCATTTTAAAATGTATAGAAATGAAAACATTCTATACAGTGTCAACACTTTCAGCAAATAAGATTTCCTTCATATTCCTGGATTTCCTTCTAATCATACTCTAACTTTATGCCTTGAGTAGATTTGTCCACTGCACTTAATCCTTTCTGTTGTTTTTATTGAAATTGATGGAAACACAGTTTTAATTATAATTGAACAATCATTGGCGCATACCAATATTAATGAAAGTAATATGAAAGACAATTTACATGCTTCAGATTTAGTTGTGATTACTCATTTATGAAAATATAAATTTATCACTTCTTCTTCCTCCTTACCTGAACATATACTTTTAATACGGAAGGATAAATTGATAAATATATCTGAAAAAAATATACCTTGCTGTCTCAAAACAAGACTCTTTTTCAATCAAGTAAACTCTGTTTTTATCATTAGAAGTTTAAGTGCCAGCCGGGCGCAGTGGCTCAAGCCTGTAATCCCAGCACTTTGGGAGGCTGAGGTAAGGGGTTTACCTGAGCCCACGGGTTTGAGAACAGCCTGGGCAACTTGACGAGGCCTCATCTCTACACAAAGTCAAAGAATTTGCCAGGTGTGGTAGTGCGTGCCTGTAGTTCCCACTACTTGGAAGGCTGAGGTGGAAGGGTCACCTGAACCCAGCAGGTGGACCCTGGGGTGGCCATGAGCGTGCCACTGCACTCCAGTCTGGGTGACAGACTAAGACCCCAACTCAAAAAAAAAGAAAAGAAAAGAAATTGAAGTGCCAATATATTATTCTCCTAGGTATCAATTTCTGAGTTTCAGCAGAAAAGATTTATTCTTCCAAGTACTCTGGCTTTTCTTATGAAACAAATCGAGTGCAGCACCAATTATACTCTTATGGACACTAAATAATAATAATTACATCTTTATAAATACATGTTTTTGAAAAAAAGAAAAGATATACTGTGGTGTACAGACTATGATATGTGTTCACAACTTACTAAAAACTTGTCTTCTGTAGATGAATTTCCTTCTTTAATGAGTGGTTCTGAGTCAACAAGAGAGATGTAAATGTTTCACAAAAGTCAGTCCCAAGCGGTACTGAGAGACTTGCTTTAACATACAGGTAGTATGCATGGATAGCTAACATTGTGGAAAACAGAATTAGTATCAAAATCATGCCAGTGTATTGACCAGGAAAGGAAAAGAATGAATGAAAAACTCAGAAACAGTAAATGACAGTATTAACATAAGATAATTTACATAAACTCAAGATAGGGACTACTTGTCTACAGATTTGACAGAGACAGGCGAACGGTGACAGTGTAGAGCCATTAACAAATGCCAGTCTGAAAATGGCATGTCTGTAGACCCCATTAATATAGAAATTGCAGCCAAAGCTTTCTACAATAATTAAGAATCTTCCTAAATCCTAAAACTGCATGGACAAGTTACCATTCATTTGCATCTAACCTCCTAGAAATCCCATATTCACGGACCCCCAAAGTGTATTTTAGAAAAATAATTATACATTATATCTTTGATACTGTATCAATTTTCTCTCTGGTTTTTCTTATATTTCTGCCCACTGCTCCCACCCTCCCAAACAGTGTTGAACTGGGGAAGGACAGGTAAAATAGAAGTTGCTGGTTTCTGCAAAGTTATGAGGCTTAATATACCACTTTGATCATTTGAGTTTGACCCCAATGCACCCTTGGTGGGCTGCTCCCTGGAAAGAGGAGTGTTTCCTTGCCCACTGTATTTTGCAAAGCATTCTGATTTAATGTAAAAGTGTGTACCCTGAAGTCTGACAAGCCTGAATCTCTTCCTCATATTCAACACTTCCTCTCTGGACCTTAGCTTTTTCATCTGTTAAATGGAGAGAGTAATAACCTCTTTCTCAGGGTTCTTCTGGATAGTAAATTAAATGAGACAATGTTTATAATGCAAAAATTAACCAAAATACCATATGTTGTGAATATGGTAGTGCTGGAACATATTTTAACTCCTTTCCAACATCTTGGGATTCCACCAACTTGAACACCTTTGATCCAGTCTTTTCATCCTGGTTGGGCAGTGGCAATTACCCTGTGGCCTAGCACAGTATAACACTCAAGAGTTTTTTATTTTTTCTGTCATGTAATATCATGAGTGGACTGTTAGACCCTTGCTTCAAAGCATGGCATCTGTTTAACTTGGTGAGAGTTCAGAGAAGAACCACAGAGATCAAAGGACAAAAAAGTAAAAGCTAAGAGAAGAAACTAAAGCAAGTGGAATTATGGAACCAGGAGGAGTGAGCGTAGGGTACTGATAATTGCCTTCACATGCCACCAGGCTATTATGTAAAGTAGAGTTGCTCAACTGTTTTCACTCTGCACTCTGAAAAATGTTAAATATGCCACAGTGCACCTGGGGACCTACACCCTACCAACCAAAATTGGCATGGGAGGAGCAGAGCTTTAAAGAAAATGCATTCAAATAGCATCAAGAAGCTAAAAATAGGAGTGAGGAGAGAACCAGAAGAGAGGAATACAGTAAATCGGGGGTCTAATAGTAGCCTTTGCTGTTTACACCCAGTCCAGGTTGTAAAGGAAAGTAAATTTTCAGTGGTATTAGAAATCACTATTGGCATCCACAGTTTAAGTTACAGATTCCACTAGCCCCAAGCAACTGGAGTAGAACGGAAGTAATTGTTATCTTTGCTGAGGCATGATTAGGATTCCTGCAAATGGGTGTTCAGGATTGAGTTATTGTGGCAGAAGATGACTCAGGACAGCCTGAATGGTCTCCTTTTAACTTTGAAAACAATAGCATGAATAAAAGGCAAAAGGCATTATTTTCATGTGAGAAATCTCCTACCTCTAGAGAAAAAAGTTAAATCTTGGTGCCTGAGATGAGAACAAAGAGATTTCAAAAGTGATATCTCTGAGACAGAAATGGGAAGGTCACAGCAAATGAAATATCAGAATGTAAAATTGTTGGTGTATGGGGTGGGAGGCAGTTCTGCAGGAAAGGGAGGAAAAGTGCAAAACTGCTCAATTGAGAGAAAGCGCTAGAGTTGGTTACACAGGTGGTGATTGTGTATCTGGTACAGAAAGCACCACTACTTGATGGAAGTGCAATGCTTTAGTGGCGCTGGAACATCCAAATCTCTCAGGACACGCATTGCCTGCAGTGATGGTGAGGCGGGTGTCCTGCTCTTTTGCCTCACCACGGAGGACATTCGGATAAACCCAACCCATGGATTCTGGTTGAAGAAAACAGAATTGCTGACTAGGAGCCAGTCACTGAAGCTGTGGAGTAATCACCTCTGGAGATCATTTACAACAGGTTATATTCTTATTTACCACTAAATAGTTTAATTAATTCAAAGTTTAAGCCTGAGAAACATGCTGAAAATGATTTCTCATCCTTCCCTAGACTTTATGATTTTCAGAACTATGGATGCTCTTTTTCTTGGGTTTTTAAAGAAAAAGGAAAAGCAGCTTTTGTCAGATATTACAAGAAATACTTAATGAAATTATTTGCCATAAAAGATGACATATATTTGAGACTTTTTTTTAACAGAATGATTTATCCAAGACAGGCTTGCAATGTAAATTAGTATCACCATCTCAAGCATGTTAAAAGTCTTGCAGCTGGTCAGTCAGGATGTTATGCAAAGATAGGTGGGAAGGAAATAACTTTAGTTGCCATTTCATTTTGATTAGATTTTAATGTTACCAGTGTCAGGTTAAATATCTGCCCTTATATTTTGAAAATTTGAACTTTTTATAGATTTTTGTAAATCTAAATCTTAATGTCATTTATAAAAGAAAATATTGCTTATTGCTACTACTTACAAGTAGATATGGAGTTTGGTTTTTTGTTTTTTGTTCTGAGTTGGAGTCTCACTCTGTGGTCTAAGCTGGAGTGCAGTGGCACACTCAAGGTTACCAAAGCATTGATCTGCTGGGTTCCGGTGATCCTTCTGCCTCAGCCTTCCAAGTAGTAGGAACTACAGGTATGTGCTGCCATGCCTGGTTAATTTTTGATTTATTGTAGAGACAAAGCCTCACCAAGTTGCACAGGCTGGTCTCAAACCTGCAGCCTCAGGCAATCCACTTGCCTCAAACTCCCAAAGTGCTAGGACTACAGGCTGAATCACTGAGCCTGGCCTACAGTTTGGTTTTGAACCTGCTACATTACCGAAGTAGAATTAAAAGAATTCTAAACCCCAAATTTCATTATTGAAATCTTTTATTGCAGATAATATTTTTCTAATGAACACCGGTATACAATTTCAAATGGTTTCAGCTGTTAGTCCCCAGAATTTCTAGTTATTTATAAAACTTTTAAAAATCTTTTATGAATATTATTGTGTGTTCACTTGGAAAGGGAATGAAAAACATTCTGTTTTGTTTTTTTCTCTTTAGAGGACTTCTGGCAATGTTCTTTTATGGACTAGAAATATGTACCGATAACTTCTCTTTCCCAATTATGAACCTTGGATGGGCAGAGAAGTTGTCCCAAAGTGAGACTAAGAAAGGGAAAATAAGCCAAAAGAGAGCAAATAAATGAAAGTGATGGGCAAAACTGAAGACAGAGATGATATGTAGAATGACTCAAAAGTTGAACAACTAGAAGGTGAAAAGACATATTTTTATGTGAAGAAACTCAGGAGAAAGCCAAAAGCTTTTAAAGACTTACTTAGACTTGAGGTGTATGGTTACCACTTCAGAACTACTGAAGTATATGTTAAGAACTTGCTAAGCACGTTTCATGTAATATCTCATTAAATTTTCAATGTCAATCTTGTCAGTTACATTTTATAGACAGATGTCAAACCAGATTTGTGTGGCTAAAAACTCATTTTACTAAGTTGTTTACCTGCACACTGCTTATTATTCTTTTTGTGTACTACTTTTCATGTTGCTCCTTTATTTTATTTTATTTTTAATTTAAGAGATAAGGTTTTGCTCTGTCACCCTGTCGCCCTGGCTGGAGCACAGTGGTGTCTTCATAGCTCACTGCAGCCTCCAGCTCCTGAGTTCAAGTCATCCTCTTGCCTAAGCCTCCTGAGTAGCAGGGATGACAAGCATGCATCACTGTGCCTGGCTACATGTTATGCCTTTTTTTTTTTTTTTTGAGTTGGAGTCTCATTCCTTTGCCCAGACTAGAGTGCAGTGGCACATTCACGGCCACCACAGCGTCGACCTGCTGGGCTCTGGTGATTCTTCTGCCTCAGCCTTCCGAGTAGCCAGAACTACAGACGTGCGCTACCACACCCAGCTATTTTGTATTGTATTGTAGAGATGTGGTCTCGTCAAGTTGCCCGGGCTGGTCTCGAACCCACAGGCTCAGGCAATCCACTCGCCTCAGCCTCCCAAAGTGCCGGGATTACAGGCTGAGCCACCAAGCCCGGTCCATGTTATGCCTTTAATGCTCCTTTCCCCTAGTCCAGCTGCTTTAAAAGCTAGAACTTTTCTTCTTCTAGTTCTGCACAGCTACTTGCAGCTACTCTCTGATAAAGAAACTGACATTGATACACCTTAGACAATGCCAATTCAACTAGGGGAAAGTGATCAGCCCGAGGATACTTTTCATTGTTTTAGACCACACAGTATATCAATGTATTGATTTTTCTTCTCACTGAATTGATTGGTTTTGCCTTTTCATTTGACTTTCACGTTTGTTTCCTCCATCCATTTATTTTTGTTTGAAACTGCATATGGAAGTGTTTTCAGGGGCTTTATGTTTGACAGAGACATTATCTTTTAGATACATTTTAGTATTTTAGCTTTCCATGTCATAGCTAAAAGGTTAAATACTGTTTACATCAGGATTTGTTATCTGATATAAATAATCTAAGGAAAGTGCTTTTAATACTTATTATTGAATAGTTTGGTATAAACTTGAGTTTGCTATAAACCTGGATTCAGAGAGCTTTTACTCTGGTATTTTAGGCATGACTTGGGTGCTGTTTCCATGAGGCCACTCTTCTTCATCGTTCTGAGGATATTACTTAGGGCTAGAGTCAGCAGACAAATCTTAGAGATATTTGCCATCTTCCTTTTTTATGTTTCATTGGTGCTCAGTTGCAGCTTGTGCTAGGATCAACGAAATATTGCAAACAGGGGAACCCTTCCAGCTTCAGCACCTGCCAGCACCACCAGTAGATGCTCAAAGAGCCTTTGGCTGTTGCCTGCAGGTTGCTGAACACCCTGAATCACTGTGATTCAGCTGCATTTCCTGACTGCCCCATTACCGTAGATGATAATGATTCATCAACGGTTGTCACCACCGGGCATCACCATGCCCCTTCCAGCCTGTCCAGGACCTCTATTTGCCCCACTCCTGAAGACAAATGGATGATGATATCTGAGTGATAACACAGCTAATAAATAGGTTATTTGATCAGTATTTTCTCAATTTAACTTGATTGGGCTTTACAAGGGAGACTTATCATTCCAAGCCACAATTAAAATCCTGATCATAAGATGCTCACTGCTTTTAGACAGGCATATTCACGCCTATCCTGCTTATTTTTAGTGATGTTCCAGGGTCATGTTTATACTGAGCAAAATAGAACAGCAGATTGAGTTCAGAATGCACAGGCCTTTGCCATGACTCATTGCTTGCCCGGGCTAGTCACTTGCCCCTTTAAAACATCACTGAAAAGTTTTGGGTTATGTCTCCCAAGGGAATAATTGAACTGCCCAAAGCAGAGGTGGGCTGGGGGAAAAATTAACCCAGCTGGAACTCATCTGTGACTGCTTCTTGCAAGGCTTTCGATGTTCCTCTGTCTCTGTTTCTGGCACGGGCCTCCTAAGGGGCTTCTCATTGCTCAGTGATCACAGTACACCAGGCATATAATGTGGTAAGCACTCTATGGTATTTCACTTGACTTTTCACAACAATCACATGAAATAAGCATTAGGCTCCTAGATTTACAGAGAGGAAACAAACGCTTAGAGTAGTGATATTCAAAATGTAGTCTGCAAACTGTTAACAGTCCTCTGTGAAGTTAGGACAGAAGTTGTGAATTAGTATTTAGAGGCATTCACAGAAATCTAGCATTGCTAAAATATTCTTATTGTGTTTTGCAAAAGTATTGGTCCACAGTAGGTTAGAAATAGCAAAGAAGGAAGGAGGCAGGCATGGAGGGTGGGAGGGAGGAAAGGAAAAACTCCAATCCTTCACCACAGACAGCCTGAGCAACAGGCTTAGACATTTAATGATGAGTCCAGAGTTGCACATCAGGTAAGTGTCAGAACAAACACTGACACCCATCCTGTCCTGGCTTCAGAGTCCTCACTGTCTCGCATGATACCCTGTTACCTACTTGATAACAGTGATGATGAATCAAGAGAGAAACAAAACAGCAATCTGCTGACAATTTACCATTATTCACAGGAGACTCAGGAGCTCAAACTTCAGAATTTGGGGGACTGAAATAAGAGGAGCATTTATACCAAAACCAAGATTCCAGCTCATTCCCATCATCATCTTTTTGACCTTCATTATCATAGTTAACATTAATTGGAGCCAAGAGCCAAGAATTGTAACATGTGTTTAACATGGATTATCCTACAATCTCCAGGATAATTCAGTGAGGCAAGGACTATTTGGCTACACAGCCCCAGGGCCAGGATGCATATCAGGTGTGTTTGACAGTCAACCAAAGCCCATAACCACTATGATATATGATTTTCTGGGTTATAATCCATGACAGATACACAAAGATGTTTGAGGAGGCACTGGAACTTATTAGTTAATAACAGAGGCATGGAGATCAGACAGGCTGGGTTTGACTTGTGTTCTAGAGCTAGACATGTTAGTGTTCTAGACCTACACTTTCTGTGCTTCAGTGATCACATCTGTTAAATGAGGACAAGACCTGCTTCAAAGGCTTATGGTAAGGATTACTGTTTTGTTTTTTTAGTTGGAGTCTCACTTCATTGCCCAGGCTGGAGTGCAGTGGCACGCTCACAGCCACCCCAGTGTCGACCTGCTGGGCTCTGGTGATCCTCCTGCCTCAACCTTCTAAGTAGTCAGAACCACAGATGCATGCTACAAACGTCTGGGTAATATCTGATTTATTGTAGAGACCAGGTCTTGCCAAGTTGCCTGGGCTGGTTTCAAACCCGTGGGCTCAGGCAATCCACTTGCCTTGGCCTCCCAAAGTGCTGGGATTAGAGGCTGAGCCACCAAGCCCGGCCAAGGATTACTTTTT
>NW_007252193.1:75381-84865 GCF_000164805.1 Carlito syrichta | reverse complement strand
TTTTTTTTTTTTTTGAGGTGGAGTCTCACTCTGTCGCCCAGACTGCAGTGCAGTGGCTGCTCCCGGTCACCGCAGCCTCGAACTGCTGGGCTCCGGTGATCCTTCCGCCTCAGCCTTCCAAGTAGCTGGAATTACAGGCATGCGCTACCACGCCCGGCTGATTTTTTGATTTATTGTAGAGATGAGGTCTTGCTGCCCAGGCGGGTCTCAAACCCGCGGGCTCAGGCAATTCACTCACCTCAGCCTCCCAAGGGTTACATTTTTACAAATGCATTTGCACAGTGGTAGGCACATGGTACTCAATGAATAGTAGTTATTGGTAGTATTATTAAAAATCATAAATCAGTAGTTTTTAGGTTAACACGAGTAACACGAGTAAAAAAAAGTGGAGTGTGATAGTTTGTGGATTTGATTCTCAATCACAGACGTCACTAAATTTGGCTTTTCACAAAAATGTGTGGCTTTAAGGAATTGTCTATTATGCTTCGCAAGAACAAAATTAACCTAGTTAGTCCTTCCTATTTTCTGTGATGCCACAGTCTTTATTTCAGATATCCCTACTTGATTAAATTGCTGCTCTTTTAAGTATGAAAATATGAAGACCTCAGTAAACATTAGGAAGCTGTACTTCAGGGAAAGATGCTCATCCTTTATGCACACGTCACATTCATTACCAAGATATTTATGATTTCCATCCTAAGAATGTACATGCCAGAAGGCAAAAATGTTTGCCTGTTTTGTTTCCCATTGCCTAGAACAGCGCGTGGTGTTTAGCGGATACTGAAGAAATATCTGTTAAATAAATAGATCTTATCGCATAACTCAGGCTCAGCAATGTATCCTGCTTTCAATCCTGTTTAAGTTTGCCTTTTAAAAATGTGTCATTTAGGGCAACCCCCTCGGGTCCCCTCCCACTAGGGGAGTTTTTTTGTCCTCTCAATAAATCCTGCAAGGCTGCGGCGGAAGGATCGCCGGAGCCCAGCAGGTCGAGCTGCGGGGGCCGGGACTGGCCACTGCACTCCAGTCTGGGCGACAGAGTGAGACTCCAACTCAAAAAAAAAAAAAAAGTGCCACTTAAAAAAAGTATAACTTTTGCTGTTTCTCTACTAAGAAAATCAGCTCTACCACAGCAGAGGTGGCGTGGAGGGAACGATCCGGGACTTTCTGCTTTCACCGGCGTTAGGTATACAAGCCTAGCCTGAAGGCACCGGCTGGGCCGCCGCTGCAGGTGCGGCCCTGAGCGCGGCGTTGCCACAAGGCCCGCACCTTGGCGCTCTGCGCTCGGCCTCGGGGAGGCACCGGACCGCGAGCTCTGCGCGGAAAGCGTCCAGCCGCGGAGTCACGGCCACATCACCACCAGTCAGAGACTCTGCCCCGGGCGGATTTGTCAGATCCCGGCGCTGCAGCAGGGCCAGGTGCGGATGCCGTCTCGGTTTGGCAGCGCCAGGTCCGCGCGGAGGGGAGGGACGCGGTGGGCAGGGCCCTCCTCCGGAGCTGGACACTCCGAAACGCGGAAGCCACGTGGCGGCTCGGATGGACCCGGGCCCCCGGCCGCTGGCTTCCTTGCCGGGAGCTCCTCTGCAAGACTTGTCCCCGCTCTCCTGCCTGCTGTGCCTCCGTTATTCATTTGCTGACCTCTAGCTCCTTCAGGGATTCAAAAGATTCTCAGCAGTGCTCTTCTGACTTCATTAACTTTTTTTGGCGGCGGGGGCGGGTAGTAAACTAAAGAAAGAAGTTATGTAGTTGGGACTACTGGTGTGCACCATCGCACCGGCTAATTAAAAAAGTTAATTTATATATATAATTATACACACACATATAGTATATCTATGATAGAGACAGGTGTCTTGTTATGTTGCTCAGGCTGCTCTTGAGCCCTGGCCGCCCATAGTGTTGGGATTACAGGTGTGAGGCACCACACCCGCCTAAAAATATTTAGTTTTAACTTTTTTTTTTTTTTTTTTTTCATTAATCAGTAGTTTTTATTATGGTTTTGTGGGGTACAGTTAAGGGTAGGTGTACAATGACGTTTCATTCAGGCACCCTGTAAATAAAAAGTGTTTTCCCATCCCCCGACAGATATTTGCTACTGTTAATCCCATCCCCCTCCCCCCCAAAGTTTCCCAGTACCATCTGTCATTTTCTCATAGTATTGCATTGGATTAGTTTTAACTTTTTTTAATGGGGCCCTGCTATGGAGCCCAGGCTGGTCTTGAACTCTTGGCCTCAGGCAATCCTCTGACCTGGACACTCCAAAGTGCTGGGATAACAGGCCTAAGCCACCAAGCCCAGCCAGGCCATGTATATTCTTGAAAGCCCTGGCCGGGCGCGGTGGCTCAAGCCTGTAATTCCAGCACTTTGGGAGGTGAAGGTGAAAGGATAGCCTGAGACCACAGGTTCGAGACCAGCCCGGGCAACTTGGTGAGACCTCATCTCTACAGTAAATCAAAAAATTAACTGAATGTGGTAGCGTGTACCTGTAGTTCCAACTACTTGGAAGGCTGAGGAGGAAGGATGGCCTGAGCCAAGCCGGTAGACGATGGGGTGGTCAGGAGCATGTCACTGCACTCCAACGTGGGTGACAGAGTGAGACTCCAACTCAAAACAACAACAAAACAAAATAAAACAAAACAAAAAAAACCCTCCCTGTCATTTGTGTGGACTGCCAGGTTTGCTTGTCATCAGACTAGATGATTTCCAAGGGCTCTTCTCTTTATCTTATTCTATTTATTTTATTATTTTAACTATGTATTTTATTCTATAAATAATGATTTTTTTTCTAACTTAGTCCCTTTGAACCAAGAAAGGAACTTTTTTTTTTTGAGTTTGAGTCTCACTCTGTGGCACAGACTGGAGTTCAGTGATATGCTCACAGTCACCACAGCCTTGACCTTCTGGGTTCAGGCGATTCTTGAACCTCAGCCTTCCAAGTAGCTGGAACCACGGGCACGTGCCACCACACCTGGCTAATTTTTTTATTTATCTTAGAGATGAGTTCTCGCCAAGTTGCCCAGGTTGGTCTTGAACCCCTGGACTCAGGCAAGCCTCTTACCTCCATCTCCCAAAGTGCTGGGATTACAGGCGTGAGCCTCCACGCCCACCAGGAACTTATTCATTGTACTAATTTAGACAGACTATAAAAAGGTAGACAGATTCTTATAATTTTTTTTAGTAAAAATGAAATGTTTATATCTTTGTTTTTAAACCAGGTTCACCTTGGAAAGTATAGAACTGTTTACATTTAAATTCCCGTTTATGAGGGTGAAATTCTATCCCTCAAATTCCAAGCAGAGCAGAAATCCTAACTCACTGCTTTGTGGCCTCGCCAGCCCTCACAGGGTAAGGGCCCAGGAGGGGAATTGCTCGCCGGGTCAGCAATATTTGAGGGTTCCTTTTTTATTGGCAGCCACAGCCAGCCAAGTTCATTGTGAGTTGCACTTCCTGCCTTGTTTGTGAGCTGCAGTCTGCATCAGGAAATACAGTTTGTAAGACTGTATTTTCTGGCTGAGTCTAGCCCTTTGTTGAAATAGCCACATTATCTATGACATCAGTGACAAGGCCAAAGGTGAGAAAATATACATGAATTTTTTTCTCAAATGTATTCACATAAAGACAGAAAGACCAGATGTTTCCTTTCGGGGTGACTAAAGGCTTGAGGAAAAAAAGGTAGGAAGAACCAGTGTGAAAGGCCCACTTGGACCTCTTTCTCAGTCGCTAACAATATTGCTAAGTTCCTCAAGGGCATTGCACTCCTGGGTTCTAGAACAGAGCTTGGCACATAATAGAATAGTCAATAAATAGTGTAATAAACGTATATAAACAAATGTATGAAAAAGACAATTCTGGTAATCTAAAGATCTTTATCTGCTGAGAGTTAATTAAAAAAACTCTACTAAATTGTAAGCTCATAAAGGCAGAGACTGAGAACTGGCAAATTATCAGAAATGTATTTAAGAATATATTAGCCAAAAGCTCTTCTAGTTGCGGGGGGAGTACGTGAGACAACATTGAAGCTGGTAATAAAGGAAAAGTATACCTGTATGTATTTTACAAGTCCAGCATTTCTTGAAAAATCATGTATTGATGCATTGATGACATGTAAGCAAAGATAAGGTCATCATTAACTGTAAATGGTAATACTTGTTTCAGTAAGAGAAACAGCATTACAGGAACAGCAATGGGTCTATGCACACTAATGTGACAGTTTTAGCACAAAATACCAAACGATTTATGATAGTAAAAAATTGAATTGCTCTAAATGTCTAATAATAGGAGACCATGATGCTTTCATGCCATTGTGTTTTCAGTTAAATAAACCGTGATGCTTTCATGCCATTGTGTTTTCAGTTAAAGCCATGTTTTCAAGAAATATTTACTGACATGGGAAAACTTATATATGGTAAGTCAGAAAGATATGCCAGCAGAAATTGTTGGCTTCCTATTCACACGGCTTCCCTTCTCTTCCCTAATGCCTCCTGGTTTTGTTGAGATTTCTATCCTCCTCTGACCACCATCAGGGGAGGCAGGAACTGGCCCTGCCCTCGAAGTGAATTGTCAGGGTGGACATGAGTTTTCCTTGCTCAGGATCAGCTGAGGCGTGGGAATGTGATTCATTTCAGGCCAGTGAGGAGGATGAGCATGGAGAGGCTTCTGGAAAAGTTTTTCTTCATCTTTAAAGGAGACATAGGAAACAAAGGTCCTGCTTCTATAAAATGTTTTAGTCTTCATACGATGTTTAGAACCACAGCAGCCCCACCATGCAGCCAGGCCTGGGACTGAGCTGACAAGCCCAGGGAACGCAGAAAAATGGAAAGGTCCAGATGGCAGGCCCGCTGGTCAGTCAGCCTTGGAGTCATTGGCTATAGGTCAGTGGCCAAGAGTCAGTTCACCAAATACCCATCCACTGAAGTCAATTCCCCTTATGGCTGATTTGCTGGATTTACTCACTGATTTTTAGCTATTTAGATACAGTGGATTTTAATTTTGTCTTATAGCATTTAGAGAATATTTAAATTGTCTCCATCCCAATTCTTTGTTGATATAACTGGAGACTGACTTTTGATGAACTGTCTGGCTTAAGAAGATACCTTATTTCTGTACTTCTTATTATGTGAGTTATTTCCTATTATTTAAGCCAATTGCATATTAAGTCCAGGTTTTCTCTTAGTTGCAACTAAAAGCATACTAGTGGAATATGTGCAGTGTTGGGGGTGGGGAGAGAAAGACAGAGACAGGGAGAGGATGAATTAATCTCCAGATTATAGGAATGTGAATGTGGCTGCCAGGCCTGGGATGGAGCCAACAAGCCCAGAGAATGCAGAAAAATGGAAAGGCCCAGATGGCTGGCTCGCTGGTCAGTCAGTCTTGGAGCCGTTGGCTTTATGATGCTCATCTTTGTACTTTTTTGTGTTTTTCTAATTTCTATAGTGGGCATATATTGCTATATGAAAAAAGTGGAAACTTGTTCTTAAAAACTAGGTTGAATGCTATAAAATGGTGTGAAGTCTAACTTTTGAGGGTTGTGGGATCATTGAGAATTAGCATCTAGAGCTTATGGTGACTGGGCAGGTAAGACTTCCCAAAGGAGGAACCATTGAATTAATTCTAGAATAATGGGTATGCATGGGATGAGTAGGAAGAGGAAAGTGTTGGAACATCCCCATTCCTTCCCCTTGTTTTGATGGAGAAGCACTGAAGGGCCATACTCATAGGGTTTATTGTCTCTTCCATGCTTGATGCTTTACAGATATGTAATCGCTTTTCATCATCTTGAAAGCAGATATTATTGTCTTTGTTTTATAGAGGTAGGAACTGAAATTCAAAAGTACACGAAAGTAACAAATATTGGAACTGTGATTTTAATGCAGATCTGACATGAAATACTAAGTGATGAGCTTAATGGGAGAGAGAGTCATAGAATGTTAGAGCCAAAGAGCACATTTGGGCAAACACTGTTGTGATTCTTTTTTTTTTTTTTGAAAGTAGGATTTATTAAGAAGACAGAAAAGTTCCCAGAGTAGGAAGGGACCTGAAAGAGGTTGCCCAAACTGTTGTGATTCTAAGTGACAGAAACCTGACTCAAGGTACTTAAGCAAAAATGAGGATTTATTGCTTTAGGTAGCTAGGAAGAAATAGAGTGGAACCAGCATCAGGCTTTCTGGGCCCAGGGTGGAGGTTGTGGCCTATACTGGAGGTGTTAAAACATTTTTTTTCCCCTACTTTAGGAAACAATGTTCTAAGATATTACAAAAGGGAGGATGGAATACACTCTATGATAACCCTGTCTGCCTCCTGCACTCTGCCTCAAAACCTGAGGTCCCAAAGAAGCAGCTTCTCAAGTAAAAGTGTACCTAAGGTCAAGCTGTCCCAAAACCTGTCCAAAAATTTGTGAAAAGAATCTGTATCATTTTGTTATTTGGTGTTTATATGTCATTGTGTTTTGTATAATATTGTTTGTCCTTAAAAAATAAATCTGGCCAGGCATGGTGGCTCACACCTGTAATCCCAGTGTTTTGGAAGGTCAAGGTGGGAAGATTACTTGAGGCCAGGAGTTCTATACCAGACTAAGCAACATAGTGAGACCTCATTTCTATTTTTAAAAATTAATAATAAATATCCAGGTGTGGTGGTGTATGCTTGTAATTCCAGCTACTTGGGAGGATTGCTTGAGCCTAGGAGTTTGAGGCTACCGTGAGCTATGAGCATGCCACTGCACTCCAGACTGTATAGAAGAGTGAGACCTTCTCCCTAAAAAGTTAAATAAAATAAATAAATACATACACCTGGACACAGCAAATTGTTTCTTTATTCCCACAGAAAAAGAAACTTAATTCACACTTCCTGTCACTCAACAGCAAAGAAGACTAATCACAGGGTGACCTTTAAGTGTAAGACTTTAATGAGCATTAGGCTGAATGCCTGTTTTCCATTTTGGTGTAGAACGTTTATATTTTAGAACCTTGTGATTATACCATCATTGCAAGAAAGGGAAGCTTCTAATAAATATTTTTGACTTTGTAAACTATATGGTCTTAGTTGTGACTACTCAACTGCTTTTGAGTGGAAAAGCAGCTGTGGACAATATGTAAGCAAATAAGCACGGCTGTGTTCTAATAAAACTTTATTTTTAAAACAGGAAAGCAGGCCAGATTTGGGTCACAGGACTTGGTTTGCCAATCTTTGTCCTAGATCACTGATACTTTTGCTAATTAAAAGAATCATTTTTAAAAAATTCATGCCAAAGCAAGAGAACTTCAGTTTTCCGTGAGTGTATTCTGTGTTAGTTGTTTTGATGATTGTCCAAGGGGTCAGTATGAAATAGGAATTATTGTTACTTTTTGTGCTGTTTGTTCCAGAGCAGAGTAATCATACCAGGACATATAGGTCAAAAAAAAAAAAATTAATACAATTAAACCAATAGAAAAATTAATGAAAAATTTTCCATTTAAAAGGTAAATTTGACTGAGAAAAACAGCAATGCAAACTGAACTGTGAGTAGATGGAAGGAAAGATCATAAATTTGAGGGACCAATAAGTTAGATTTTCCTTGCTATGGAGGGGAAATTTGTTGGTGAAATAATAGAGTAGATGCTATAATAAGTCTCTAGGAATTTTTGCCCAGTGACAGATGTGAAATTCAAAACCTGTTTATAGGCTGTACTTGACGAATTTTCTTTTTCTTCTTTTTCTGATTAGCAATTTATGTTTATATATTAAAGAAACTGGAATTATGTAAAATTTTAACATTTATTAATATACAACATTAAATGCACAACTATCTTATTGAGCTAAACTTTAAAAGAACTCAGTTTTGGTGATAGCTTTTATCATCTCATAGACCACGGCTGGAACATCCTAAAAAATATAAGCTTAACTCACACATACGTGGTAACCTTGGAAACTAGGTGTGTTGGGCCTTAGTACCCTTATTTTCAGATATTACACAACATAGAGATCAAAGAGATTATCTGATTTTTCAAGTCACATATTTGGCAGCCCACAGACTTTTGGATTCCAAGTTCATATTCTTGTTTATGCCATAGCTACCACACAGCCTTTGTTGATACATAGATTTGTAAATTTGCAATTGCTTTACAGATTGAAAAAAATGAATAAAAGAACAAACCATTTCAATGTTCAGTTGCAACTGAAAACTGCTTAAAAAAATCAATGAAAAAATTATAATATGTGTTTTGGACATATCACTTAAACTAGCAGAATGAAGGGGTAGAAATAGATATGATTTTTTTTTTTTTTTGAGTTGGAGTCTCAGTCTGTCACCCAGGATGTAGTGTGGTGGCACACTCATGGCCACCCCAGAGTCGACTTGTTGGGCTCAGGCGATCCTTCCACCTCAGCCTTCCAAGTAGCTGGAACTACAGGTACATGCTACCACGCCCAGTTAATTTTTGATTTACTGTAGAGACGAGGTCTTGCCAAGTTGCCTAGGCTGGTCTTGAACCCCTGGGCTCAGACAGTCCTCTTGCCTCGGCTCCCCAAAGTGATGGGATTACAGATTTGAGCCAGGCCAGATATGAATTTTTAAGCTGTGCTTCATGGACTTCTGAAGGCTAAGGTGAAACTCAGGAGCCCCTATAATTACTTACTTCTAGTCAAATAATGTTTTGGGCCCAGTAATGACAATTTAGACTGTTTAAGAAGGCTATGTACCGGTTTCAATAGTTTGAAAAAATATTACTTTGCTGAGTGATTTATGAGGCTTGATCGGTTTGAAACAAAGTAGCAAATGTCCGCTTCTGGCCGGTCACACAGTTACCCCTGTCTGAAGAAACCATGTTTGCTCATCCTGCTTGTCATAGCTTCACAAACCCCTGGCACAGTGACTGAGTGCAGCCCTCTAGAAGAATGCCTTGAAGGTGATAACAGGAGAGAGCACAGGTTCCCACACCTCTTGCCTGAATCTCTGCATTTTTAGAAAAGTTCCATGATCCTAGCCCTTGCCTTTTCCTATACATAAAAACAACTATCAGCATTGATGATTATATCTCTTTAATCAGATGTACTTTTGCATCCAAACTTTGATAAGATTTTTCTCCAATGTAACTTCTGAACACATGTAGAACCTCCACCTCCTGACATACCAGGGATGCCAAAAAAAGTGTATACACATTTAAAGAGATATTATCTATGTATTACTCTTAGTTCTCTGTAATCAGAAGTGTCTGGACGCTGATGGTAACCATTTCAAGCACCTCTTGTAATTGAAGAAGTCAAAAAAGTGACTTGCATTCATCTTTTATTATTGGTATATATTGAGTATTACAATTTTAATATAGTTTTTTCCTTTTTTGAAATGTGTATATGTTTTTTTGGCTGTCTCTATATAAGCTGTAGGCTGAAACACTGCTAACAGAAACTCCCTGGAAAACTCTCTTGGCTCTGAATCGAACTAACATTACTTATTTAAAAGCCTGATTGTTTTCTTTAGTTGACAATCATTTTTACTTTTTTTTTTTTTTTTTTG
>NW_007252193.1:66768-75310 GCF_000164805.1 Carlito syrichta | reverse complement strand
CAAGTAGCTGGAACTACAGGCGCGTGCTACCATGCCCGGCTAATTTTTTGATTTATTGTAAAGATGAGGTCTTGCCAAGTTGCCCAGGTGCGTCTCGAACCTGCGGGCTCTGGCAATTCACTCATCTCAGCCTCCCAAAACACGGAATTACAGGCTGAGCCACCGAGCCCGGCTGACAATCATTTTTTCTTACAGGTGTCATATTTTGTGACACTCTGATTTAAAAATAAAATCTATATCTTAATGTAAAAAATCTGCAATGAGGATAGCAAATGATTATATTATTTTGATAGAAAATTATCTGATAAGCCGGGCTCGGTGCCTCAGCCTGTAATCCCGCACCTTTGGGAGGCTGAGGTGAGTGAATTGCCTGAGCCCACGGGTTCGAGACCTGCCTGGGCAGCGAGACCTCATCTCTAAAATAAGTCAAAAAATTAGCCGGGCGTGGTAGCACGCGCCTGTAGTTCCAGCTCCTTGGAAGGCTGAGGCGGAAGGATCGCCGGAGCCTGGCAGGTCGAGGTTGCGGTGGCCGGGAGCGGCCACTGCACTCCAGTCTGGGTGACAGAGTGAGACTCCAACTCAAAAAAAGAAAATTATCTGATAATTCTCATACATTGATGATTTCGGTCAAATCTATTCTGTGTTTGACCCACAATCAATGGTCTCCAAGTTATGCCACAGTTTTAAAGTCCCTTAAACACATAGTATATCCCTAACAAGCATTAGTTGAATGAATGAATGAATGAATGAATGACTACACACTTACAGGTCCTGAAAAGAAGGATACAGAGAACCTAGGGTTAAGTAGCATGCAACCACCAGTGCAGCCAGACCCCACTCAGTAAACCAGGCTTCCATTCCTACCACCACGTGTAGTTTCCCTTTACAATTGTTTTTATCAAGGCAAAATAATACGTCATAAAATATGCCATTTTAGCTATTTGTAGGTATATAGTTCAGTGCTATGAAGTACACTTACATTGTTGTGCACCCATCACCACCATCTCTCTCTAGAGCTTTTTCTTCTTCCCAAACTGAAACTCCGTACTCATTAATCAATGACTCCCCATTCTCCCCCCCCACAGGCAACGGTTATTCTATTTCTTTCTCTCTCAATGTGACCACTTTGGGTACCTCATATAAGTGGCATGATATAATATTTGTCCTTTTATGTCTGGTTTATTTCACTTAGCATAATGTCTTCACAGTTCATTAACATGGTAGCATGTGTCATTCCTTTATTATTTATTTATTTGCATTTTATTTTAGATTCAGGAGGTACAAGTGCATGTCTGTTACATGACATCTTGCATAGTGGTGAGGATTGTGTTTTGGGTGGCCCATTCTCCAGATAGTGAGCGTTATACCCAAGTGGCTTAACCTCCCTCTTTGCCTCTTTCCTTATTGGTGTCTCCAGTGTCTATTATTGAGGTGAAAAGCTGAGATAATTGTTTGAATCATGTAATGTGGAGTCTTAAAAATATAGTCTTGACACACTTCCTTCCCTCCCACCCCCCTCCAGTACTTTGCTAAAATGACTTGACAAGCTTACAAGGAAACGTTTCACTCACCATTGGAAACTGGAAAGTATTCCTACATGTCTGAGATTGTGGAAGGCAGAATTCCAGGAGTCCTACCCTCAGGCGTACATGGCTTGTATGTGGTGGGAATGTGAAGAAAACTGGATATGATGGGATAGTCGCTCTGTTGATTGAATTATGTCATATGGCAAGTGGTGGTGGAATAGTAAATCCTCTGACGCATTACATTTTATAAGACTCCTTTGCAGCAAACTGGAAAAAGATTAGAAGTCGAAGATTTGTGTCTGCTGATCTGGTAGAATGTAATCACCCTATTGTGAACTGCCTTTGGGGGCATGTGCCAAAAGGCTGCAAGTGGCCTTTAGGAACTGAGGCCAGCAAGAAAACAGGGATCCTAGTCATACAGATACAAGAACCTGATTTCTTCCAAACACTTGAGTGAGCTTAGATGAGGACTTAGAGCCCCATATGAGAACTGTAGCCATGGGCAACACTGACCGGCCTTGCAGGGGATGCAGCTGAGCTGTTCCTAGACCCCTGACCCATGGAAACCATGAGACAGTAAATGTGTGTTGTTCTAAGTCATTATGTTTATAGTAAAGTGCTACTCAGCAACAGAAAATGACCACAGAGAGGAAGTCAGGTTATAAGAAACACCAAGTGCTCTTGCTCACCTTTCCTAGGGGAAGCCCTTGGGCTTCATGGCCAGAAGTCTCGTTTGAGGAGATCCTCTCATTGCTCCAGATCTTCCCAGACAGTCAGAGGAACAGATCTAGTTAGCATTGTCATGCTGATCCCATTGCCGCCTGCCTTGAGAGGAACTGGCATACCTGGAAGAGAAATTGCATCCACTTGCTATGTGTCCTCATCCAGCCCGTCCAAGAAACACATGATCACTCTCATGTGTCAACTCTCAGAACATTTCCTCTGGGGAAATCCCAGAGCCAGAACTCCATAAGAACTAAAAAAATCCATGCCAGTTAATAATACTAAATAAACCAGGCGATAATAACAAATCATTAACTACATGGGTAGAACCATCTGGTTAAAAGGAGGCCACCAGACTGATCATTCACAACAAATACATTCTCTGAAACAAGAACCAGGATAGAGTCTGGAAGAATTATTCTAATTTATATTCACAATGAGATTTGAAAGCATCAATTTAAAAAATTATGAAAAAGAAACACTAAAAACAAGAAGTAATTCTTTGAAAAAAGTTTAAATTATAGCTGTTGTCAAACATATAATGGTCATGTATAATTGTCAAAATACAAGTTTAAATAACAATAGCAAATAATATAATAGACAATTCCAAATACTGAATGATATTGACAGAGAATGCATGTAAGAGAGAGATCATGAGAAAAGGTAAGTATCTTAGAGAACAGATTTGGAAGTCTTTCTAAAAATAACAAGGATTGTACATGCAAGAAAAG
The DNA here is from genome assembly GCF_000164805.1 of Carlito syrichta. Lineage (NCBI taxonomy): Eukaryota > Metazoa > Chordata > Mammalia > Primates > Tarsiidae > Carlito > Carlito syrichta. The sequence goes on along the minus strand of NW_007252193.1, from coordinate 72,330 downwards.
GATGCAATGGAGAAGGAATTAATCAATAAAATGATAGAAGATAATTCCTCAGAGATGAAAGGACTCTGTCTGCACAATGAAAAAGTTCACCAATTTATGAGGGAATTCTTTTTATTTTCTTTCTTTCTTCTTCTTTTTTTTTTTGAGTTGGAGTGTCACTCCGTCACCCAGGCTGGAGTGTAGTGGCACGCTCATGGGCACTGCAGTCTCGACCTGCTGGGCTCAGGCAATCCTTCTGCCTCATCCTTCTGAGTAACTGGAACTATAGGCACGCGTTACCCTATCCGGCTTATTTTTTTGATTTATTGTAGAGATGAGGTCTCACCAAGTTGCCCAGGTTGATCTCAAGCCCCTGAGCTCAGGCAATCCTCTTGCCTCGGCTTCCCAAAGTGCTGAGATTACAGGCTTGAGCCACCGTGACTGGACGAGGGCATTATTTTTCAGAAGTCCATTTCTTTTGTTTGTTTGTTTTTTCCTTTTAAAAGTTTATTATAAAGACGAGGTCTCTCTATGTTGCCTAGGCTTGGCTTGAACTCCTGACCTTAAAAGATCCTCCTGCCTTAGCCTCCCAAAATGCTGGGATTATAGACATGAGCCACTGCATCCAGCCTCAAAAGCCCATTTCTTTTTTTTGAGTTGGAGTCTCATTCAGTTGCATGGCTGGAGTGCCATGACACACTCACGGCCATCCAGTGGCGACATGCTGGACTCTGGCGATCCTTCCACCTCAGCCTTCCAAGCAGCCAGAACTATAGGTGTGTGCTACCACACCCGGCTAATTTTTAAAAAATTTATTGTAGAGATGAGGTCTCACCAATTTGCCTGGGTTGGTCTCAAACCCACAGCCTCCGGCAATCCACTCACCTTGGCCTCCCAAAGTACTGAGATTACAGGCTGAGCCACCGAGCCTGGCCAAAAGCCCATTTCTAATGTCAAGAACTGTGAAGAGTCTAACGGTTTCTAATGTCAAGAACTGTGAAGGGTCTTACAGTTTACCTTAACTACAAGTTAACAAGGAAAAGGATTATAACTCAGTATCCAAGATATTTAGAGCTTCAGAATGTAGAAATATTCCTTTGATGCATAAGTTTGAACTGCTTGCTTTTGGTGTGGCAACACTGCATTGTTGGGAATTTGTTTGTCATTTGGAGTGACAAAGTTGTGCTTGTGAATTTGGAGAAAGTTAGTGGTATTTGTGGGCTAAAGAAGATGGAGTGTCAAGTGGAAAAAAAGGAACACATCCAACATATTTTTCTGTTTGAGTTTAACAGAGGAGTAAAGGCAACAGAGGTGGCTTGAAAAAATTGTGCTGTGTACAGGGAGGATGCCATCAGAGAAAGCATGGCAAGAAAATGGCTTTGTCATTTTAAAGAGGGCCACTTTGACTGGAGTGGTTCTCAACATTCGGGAAGTCCATCAGGCTTTGATGAAGACTGTTTAAGTACTTTAATTGATGACCAGGCCTTGATCTTGGACTTCACAGCCTCCAGAACTGAAAGAAATAAAGTTCTGTTCTTGATCAAGGACCCAATCTGTGAGAGTTTGTTATAGCCACACAAACAAAAACTGGCCCTGAGTCGGTTTACCCACTAGATGCCGCAGAAGGAGAAGACAGGTGAGACGGAGTCAACCATGAGCTCCTCCTATTTGATATCCAGCACTTCATTTGGTATACGCTTCTTCCCTAGAGGGAAGGCCTTTGTTGAAGGCAGGCTGGCAGGAGGGAACATTTCCGAAATTTCTCTCTCATGCCATGGATCCATTCCTCCTTTCTTGATTTATCCTTCAGTAGATCAATTTCTATATGGTCTTCTTTCTTGTTGTGGTTAACTAGGCAGCGCAACATATATTCTTAATTCTACTAGTAGTTATTATTATATTTTAAGAAAGAAATGTGAACCTATATTTCCTTATCAGGACATCCCAACTGGGGCCTTTTGCAAGTTTTGACTTTTCTCTCCCTCCCTCTCTCTTGCCGCAGGTTTTATTGAGGAATCTGCCATTTTTTTTAGATGCCTTAATAATTATTTTCTTACAATATGCCTCTTCCTTTTCAAAATTATTTTTAATTGCATCACCTCACTTATCAAAATTATCACTTCACTTATCAAAATTTATTTAGATTTAACTCTAAGTTTTAATGAATTTTTACTACTTACTAGTCTTTCTTGATCAAGAACAGAACTTTATTTCTTTCAGTTCTGGCGGCTGTGAAGTCCAAGATCAAGGCCCAGTCAGGTCTGGTCATCTGGTGAGGGCTGCTCTCTGTTTCGAATATGGCACACTGATGCTGGAGGGAAGGAACGCTATGTCCTCACATGGCAGAATGTGGGAGAGCAAGAGAGCTGAATGCTGTGCAAATTTCTTCTATAAAGGTCTCAATTCCACTCACAAGGGAGGGTCCCTTATCACCCAAACACCTCTTAAAAGCCCCACTTTTCAATACCAGCACATTGGCCATTAAATTTCAATAGTTGGATTTTGGAGGAGATGCATTCAAACCATAGGCAGGCCTAACAAGGCCCTGCCATTCCATCTCTGCATGCACTACTGAGCATGCTCACGATGGCCTAGGGACCAGTCAGGAAGCGAGTGAGACTCCCAAGACTCAGATTTGGGCATGAGGGAGAGAGGAGGTATCTACTACATTTTGGATGCGAGCTTTTCCAGAGCCCTGTATTTAGGTGTTGTGTAGCTAATTGAAAAGTGGACACAGTTTTCCATTTGCCTGCTGGGAAAGCCCATGGGAAAGAGATTGGATTGGCTAGATCATACATCTGGGGAGGGGTCTCTGATCATACTACCATAATAGTTACACTGTTAAAACTGGAAACATGTCTCAACAAGAACAGCTTCAGCAGCGTCTACAACAACAAAAAAAGGACACTACAATGTGGTAGAGACTTTGACTAGAAATTCCTCCTATATAATTTACCTTTGGGGAAATAACTTGTTCCTAAGTATGCCAAAACTCAGTGATGTTCACTGCAGTGTTTGATACCACAAGTAGGGATGGAAATGTTGACTACATCAAGATGTGATCGGTTGAAAAAACTGGGATATTCAGTCAATGACTGCAGTCAATTAAAAAAATGAGATTGATCTGTACATATTAATTTGTAGAGTTATATAAAATTTATTAAGTGAAGAAAGCACATTGTAGAATGTTATCTATATTAGAGTTTTGTGTGTGTGTGTGTGTGTGTGTGTGTGTGTGTGTGTGTGTGTTTGCGTGTGTGTGTACTCTAAGAAAGAGGTCTGGCAGGCTATTATCCCCCTGGTCTGTGGAGAGTGTGGAACTATGAGGAATGTTCACATTTTTTTTGCATTCCTGTATTGTTTGAATTTTCCACAGTGAGAATGTTGACTTCTATTTTAAAAAATTAAAGATAGCCATTTAATAGTAAAGTACAGCAGGTCCTTGAATTAGGTGCTTTCGCTCAGCATCATTTTCTAATAATGATGAAAAGAAAAATTCAGTTCCTGGCCTGGACCACTGTTTGCATGTGTTCTCCATGTCTATGTGAGTTTTATCTGGGTAATACAGCTTCTTCCCACATCCCAAAGATGTACAGGTTACGTGAATTGGCATGTCTCCATGGTCCCAGTGGGATTGAGTGTGGGAGCAAGTGAGCGTATCCTGTGATCGGACAATGTCCCGGTCTGGGTTGGGTTCCACCTGGTGCCCTGAGCTACTGGGAGAGCCCTAGGCCACCTGAGACCCTGAACTGGAATAACTGGGTAAATATTTATCCCAATTGTCTTTATTAATCTTTCTTAAATGTATGCAGAGCTCACGTTTATTTCTTTTTTTTTTTTTTGAGTTGGAGTCTCACTCGGTCGCCCAGACTGGAGTGCAGTGGCCGCTTCCGGCCACCGCAGCCTCGACCTTCTGGGCTCCGGTGATCCTTCCGCCTCAGCCTTCCAAGTAGCCGGAATTACAGGCATACGCTACCACGCCCAGCTGATTTTTTGATTTATTGTAGAGATGAGGTCTCGCTGCCCTGGCGGGTCTCGAACCCACGGGCTCAGGCAATCCACTCATCTCAGCCTCCCAAAGGCGTGGGATTACAGGCTAAGCGACCGAGCCCGGCTAATTTCAATGTTTAATATTAGAAGTGTTTTGGGTCTTTATTTTGTAGTTTAGTGATGTTTTTGTTACCAGAAATCTGTAGTTGGAACTTAACTCTTCTTTGTATCCAACAGCCTAGGATCAAATTGGTTTCCTTATAATTCGTTCTGCTTAAACTCGCAGTTTCCAAGAATTTAACCACGTTAAGTGAGGACTTCCTGTACGATTTCTATTTTTGTATAAAGAAAAACTTACTGTGTAATTATTTGGTTTCTTACATTAATTTTCTCATGTAGTCTTAGCAAGGTCATAGAGACATTTCTCTGGTTGATTTGTACAGGATAGATACCACCCTGAATATGCCTGATCTCATCAAATAGATCTTTTTTTTTTTTGCCATGCTTATGAAATCTAGGGCTAAGCCCGTGAGCTCATTCTGGTTATTTTGTGATGTGTAAATTCCCCATGTTACAGACTTATTACCATCTATTAATAATATGCTATGTATATAATTATATATTGATGATCAGATCATGATAGACTGTGATAGAAAAGTTTTAAAAATAAGAATATACTTCTTCCAGAGGTTCAAAAAACTTTATAGGCATAATCATAGAAAATTTTGATAGAGTACGAAAAACTAAGTAGAGACAGACGCTAGGACCATTTTATGAGTGGAAAAGTGAGGAGTGTGGGCTATGCACAGACTAGCAAAACACAAGGGCCAGGAAAAGCATAAAAGCTTTCCACTCTTTTCCAAATATTCATCCAAGACTTTTCCCTGCTCTTCAAACATATCTGGTCAAAATTCTTGACGGTTTTATTTTTTGGTCTGTCAGTAACTATGATGTCACAAGTATCTACACAATGACTACACCCTTACTAATCATTTTGACTTGTCAGCAAGGGTGCCCTATCTCTATGACCTGTGTTTGCATTATTATTGTTATTTTTAACCTACAGCAATTCTTCAAAATCACAGAGATTCTCGTCCTGGATCATAAGCAAGACTGTTTTCACTTAGAATATTTTTTTGTTTGCTTTGGGGGGGGGGAAAAAAGGCCAACCTAGAAATACAGAGATCAACGTGGATGATTTTTTTCTGCAGGTCGAGGTAAGCCTTCCTTCCTCAGTTCTCCAGAATGTTAGCAACTGTTTAACAACCTCTCCTGCCGGGTGGATTTCCGTGCGTGTGCGGGCGTTTACAACACTTCCTTTTCTGACCTGTCTTTTGAATCATCTGCAGACTTGGCACCGTTAGTAATCATGTCTGCTGAAGGGCAGATTTCGCCCTGACCCGCCCAACAGTCACTCCTACCTAAGGCAACTGACTCAGGCTTCCGTGGGCTCCGCGCCCCCCTCCACCAGGCAGCAGTTTTCTCTCTATATATGGTCATGACGCTCACACACCAGCCGCTGGCTTCCCCGGGAAAGCTGGAAAGTGAAATCACATTATTAAGGGGAAAGAAAAAAAAAAAAAAAAGTCTGCG
>NW_007252193.1:63591-66602 GCF_000164805.1 Carlito syrichta | reverse complement strand
GCGCCCGCAGGCCTCGCCGCCCGCCGCCTCGCCCGCCCAGGACTCGGGACGCGTGGCAGGGAGGGCGTCTCGGAGGCGGCGGCGTCGCGGGCCGCCCCTCCGAGAGGCAGCCTGGGTGGTCCCTGCGTCGGCGATGCGGCTCGGGTTTGCATGGTGCTCGCCCTTCGCCAGAGCCCTGCTCACCAGCCCCTGCGATTCTCCCCAAAACTCAGTGACAGTTGGGACAGTCATCGCCGCCTTTCACCCTCGGGGAACGTGAGGCTTAAGTGAACGACGGGCAAATCGCACCCAAATCGCGCAGCTTAGACGTATGCGTACAACTCCCGAGGCAATGTGCTGTGCTGTATATCACTCCACGCTGCATTGAGGATTCCTTCATTGGGGGGCAAACACCATCTGCCTCATGTAATCAACAATCATTACACTTGATTTATTTTTAATTTTTTTTTTTGGTAGAGACGGGGGTCTTGCTATGTTGCCCTGGCTGGTCTCAAACTCCGGGCTCAAGGGATCCTCCTGCCTCAGCCTCCCAAAGTGCTGAGGTGACAGGCCTGAGGCACTGCGCCGGACTCCCCTTTTTAAATTCTGATAAACTAGCAGTTCGATGTACCATAATACTATAAGAAAGGGATTGGCAGTAGCAGGATACTGCCGGGCTGGGGGGAGGGACACAACCTCCGTAAGGGTACCTAACCTCAAACCAGGCAAAGTGGGGACCAAAGGGAGGCCCAAACTTTACCTGTACGATGACCACTTGTATACCCAATCCTGAACTGTACCCCACATCTTTAAAATAAAAATAAACCAAGAAAACACTAGCGGTTCAAGGCTATTTCATTATCAGCCTCTTATTGCCTTGGAAGTTAAGAAAGGTTGAAAGGGAGACAGCCAAGTGGGGACCTTAGGCTGAATTCGGCAGGCAGACGTTGCATTACCCTTTAAATATACAGAAAGCAAGGAAGAGGAAGTTCAAGGACAGGGAGGGGTAAGTATATTTGTGGGTCCTATAGTGTGGAAACATAACTCAAAATAAGTTCTGAGTTTTGTCCTAGTGAAGTTGATCATTTAAAAGACCAGACTCTTCAGAGCAACCAGAAATTTAAGGAAATGTGTAGTCTCTAAAAAATACGATCTAACTTTAAACAGCCGTATCTTTCTTCTTTTTCTTTACTTTCTTTCTTTTTTTTAGGAAAACAACATATTTTCAAAATGTTTATCTAAAAATAGTAGAGACTTTACCAAGGGAATCACAAAATTTTTTTTCCCCCAAATTTCGTTTCAAATAATGTTTCTTTTACTTTCTAGATATAGTAAGAAACTGGGTAGGAGGAAATCGAATGTTGTTAAAATATTTAAAAACACACGGCAGTCTCACAAGCTTCAATGGATGTTAGGCTCCATTGGGGTGAGTGTGATTATTATTGCCTCAGTGGAAAGGTGCTCCCTGTGGAGTGTGTTCAAATCCACACTCAGAGGATGTTGATTAAAGCCATTCTTACTCTTTTTAAAACAATTCAATACTAGGTTTAGGTTTGAAACCCACTGTCAGCTTTTTTTGTGCTAATTGGATTCAAGTGCAGTCCTATGCAGAAGCAGAAGGAAGGAAGGAAGGAATTCTCGATGCCTCCTAAAGTAACTTTTAGTCATGTTTTTCACCCTGCTTGTGGTTCCAGGGCATTTCCAAAAGGGCGACAGAGGCTGTGTGACTTTTAGGGGACAGTCTCATTGCTGTCCATCCCGATCTCACCTTCCACCTGCAGATTTCCACAGCCTTTCCCACCTGCTAACCCTGACCTTATGATACCTTAAGCCATAAATGAGTTATAGCCAATATAGTCTCATTTATAACATAATTACAACTGTCCTTATATGTTCTCTCCACCATTTTCTACCTGGGCAAAAACACTAAACATAAAATCAAACCAACCAACAACCCACCCCCTCTCCAAAATGACACAAAAAGCAAAAGTATGTGTATTTCTCTTAATAGTCTGAAAACCCTTCCCTCACTTTTTCAGTGTAATGCAGACAGAAATAATGCATAAAAGTTTGTGTTTCCTTATATGAGGCCGGAGGACTAACAAATATATGAGCCATTGTCCTTAGTTTTTCTATACTCTCATTATTTTTTTGAATGGAATAGAAAGAAAGTAGTTATTGTCTGCCATCTAGTGTACTTAGTTGGAATTGTGTCTTGCCGAAATGCTCCGGTAGCTAAAATTTAGAAAAATTGTGTACTGATTCAAATAAGGATTGAAGGATGCTACAAAATGATTCTGCTTCCTGAGCTTCAGAGTTTTCCAGGTTAAAAAAAAAAAAAAACCAAGAAGACACAATGTGGAACATTTATTGCAAAACTGGAGAGCGAGAGTTGATGTTAAATCAAAATGGGAGAATCCAGAGAACTATACTTACAGAACCACATAATGAATAGCTGTTGTGTGGTGAGGAAACACTGCCATTAATCTGAGTCAGCTGCACTCAGGATACTCTGTGGAGCAATGACTTGACTCCTCATAAAGCAAAACACGCAAAAAAGTATCAGTGTGTACTGACTTTCAAACAGAGCAGACTTCTTGCGGGCACCCTGGCTCAGGATCTTGAATGAACTTGAACACAACCCTCTCCCCTGTGTCCAGCAGGTCATCTGGTTCTTTCTGCTCTTTCTTTCATAATGTTTCCCTTGTCTCTCTGTTTTTTTCTACAACCACCACTAAGAGTGGGCAATAGATGCTTTTTTTAATTACTTTTAATCTTCTTAGCTCTAACCGGATGACATACTTTCCTTAAAGATGAGTCACTGTTTGAAATAAGCCTGGAGCCCCATTTCTCTTTCTTCCCCATTACCTCCTCCATCGGATTTCTCTTTCTTTTTCTTTTTCCCTTTCCTTCTTTCTTTCTTTCTTTCTTTCTTTCTTTCTTTCTTTCTTTCTTTCTTTCTTTCTTTCTTTCTTTCTCTTTCTTTTTTCCTTCCTTCCTTCCTTCCTTCCTTCCTTCCTTCCTTCCTTCCT
>NW_007252193.1:61188-63542 GCF_000164805.1 Carlito syrichta | reverse complement strand
CTTTCCTGCCTCCCTCCCTTCCTTCCTTCTTTCCTCTCTTTCTTTGAGTCAGAGTCTCACTCCATTGCCCAGGCTGGAGAGCCCATGGCATGCTCACGGCCACCCCAGTAGCCACCCACTGGGCTCCGGCGATCTTTCCACCTCAGCCTTCCAAGTAGCCAGAACTACAGGCACGCGCTACCACGCCTGGCTAATTTTTTTATTTTTATTATAGAGGCAAGGTCTCGCCAAGTTGCCTGGGCTGGTCTCCAACCCGGGGCTCAGGCAATTCACTCGCCTCGGCCTCCCAAAGTGCCAAGAATACAGGCTGAGCCCCCGAGCCCGGCCCACTGTTGCTTTCATCCAGTGTCACCCTACAGTTTTATCTCCCTGGTCCCTAGAATAAGGGCTACTCATTGCCGCCTCTGAGTCTACATTGACGAGCACCTGTACTTCTCCCCTTTGCCAAAAGCCTCCTCACCTCTCAGAATCCAGCCCAGCTGGTGCCCTCCGAGTCATGCTCCCTTGCCTATGAGATCTTCAAGAAATTATACGTCTTAGTCTATAACCGACTGTTTGTGCAAATACTGTCAAATGGCTTAGTATTATTTACATATTTAGCATTATTGTACATAGAATAATATAACTATACAATAATAATGTAGAGATTATTATTATCAACTCCCATTTTGTCCAAAATCTATTGTAAAATACTCCAAGACAGACAATACTTTTCCCCTTTTTAAGCCCCCTTCAGCGTCTAACTTCTGGGAATGCTGATGTTACAGTTTGAGTAAATGCTCAGCTGTTATCCCTCGACACAATAAATCGAGAGTCAGAGAACTGGCAGAAATAAGTTTATTTCTTGAATGCAGAGTTCAAGGAGACAGAACCTGGCACCTGGCATTTCTGGAACGGCTCTGCACCTCCTTAGGTTTCACAGCCTGTTTTAGGGTTGCTGGTATTTATAGATTGACTATGTGACTGACAGAGCATTGTATAGAACTTAAGTTACAGCCACATTTTGTTAATAGTGAGATTAAATCTTCAACAAAGCCTCCACCAACAGCCAGTGTGGAGTAGAGAACCTATTCAGTAAATGCTACTGGGAAAACAGACTGACCACATGCAAAAGAATGAAACAGGACCCCTACCTGTCATCATATACAAAAGAATCGACTCTAAAAGGATCAAAGACCTAAATGTAAAACCTCAAACTGTAAGAATCTTAGGAAACGCAGGAGACACATCTGTGGGAATTGGAATAGGCAATCAATTCCTGATCAAAACTTTAAATGCCCATGCCACAAGAGATAAGATAGACAAGTGGGACCTCATCAAGCTGACAAGCTTCTACAAAGCAAAAGAAGCCCTCAAGAAGACAGTGGGGAGACAGCCCACAGAATGGAAAAAGATATTTGCCAATTGTATATCTGACAAAGGCCTCACATCCAATATCAACAAGGAACTCAAACATGCTGAAAAGAAAAAAACAAACAACCCCATCAAAAAGTGGGCAAAAGACATGAATAGACTTTTCTCAAAAGAAGGCATATGAGCAGCCAACAGACACATGAAAAAATACTCTGCCTCACTAATTGTCTGAGAACTGCAAATCAAAACCACATTGAGATACGCTTAACTCCAGTAAGAATGGCCATCCCTAATAAACAAAAGCAACAAATGCTGGCAAGGATATGGAGAAAAGGGAATGCTTCTACACCCTTAGTGGCAGTTCAAATTAGTTCAATCTCCATAGAAAACAATGTGGCAATTCCTAAAAGAACATTCAATATGGCCCAGCAATTCCCCTTCTGAGAATATATCCAGAGGGACTCAAATCATTCTACAAAAATGGTACCTGCACATGCATGTTTATTGCACCACTATTCACAATAGCAAAAACATGGAGCTAACTGTGCTGCCCATCAAAACTGAACTGGATTTTTAAAAATGTGGTACATACACATGATGGAATATTATGCAGCCGCAAAGAAGGAAAAAACTATGGACTTCACAGCAACTTAGGTGGATTTGGAATCTATCATACTCAGTGATCTGTCACAGAAACAAAAAACTGAGTACCACATGTTCTCACTCATAAATGGACCTTGAACAATTATCATAATACTATGAGAAAGGGATTGGCAGTAGCAGGACACTACCAGGAGGTGAGGACACATAAAATCGATAAAAGTACCTGATCCTAATCCAGACGAAGTGAGGGCCAAGGGGAGGCCCAAACTTCACCTGTACCTAGACCACTTATATACCCAACCCTGACTTGCACCCCACATCTTTAAAATTAAAAAAAAGGCCGGGCTCAGTGACTCAGCCTGTAATCCCGCACCTTGGGAGGCTGAGGTGAGTGGATT
>NW_007252193.1:0-61067 GCF_000164805.1 Carlito syrichta | reverse complement strand
GACCCGCCTGGGCAACTTGGTGAGACCTCATCTCTACAATAAATCAAAAATTAGCCGGGCGTGGTAGCGCATGCCTGTAGCTCCAGCTACTTGGAAGGCTGAGGCGGAAGGATCGTCGGAGCCCAGCAGGTCGAGGCTGCGGTGGCCGGGAGCAGCCACTGCACTCCAGTCTGGGCGACAGAGTGACTCCAACTCAAAAAAAAAGAATTTAAAAAAGGTTTAAAAAAGTGACATTTATGGCTTACATTTTCTGACACCAGTTACCAGAGGTAGCCCACAGTTTCTTTTATTAGTAACACCAAATAGAGGAGTTGATTAAGCTTGCCATAGAGTAAGGGAGTTAGCAGAGCCTATTACAAAGTAAAACATTATTCACTACAACACATTGTTAATTAGTAGTTATAACAAGCAAACAGTTACACAAATTGCAAGACTTATAGTTACATGGGTACTGTTTTTAAAATTTATGACTACTGATAAAAGGAAAGGAATAAAGATTCATTGCTCTCAATTGAATAAGCACAGTCTACTGGAAAGTGAAGGATTCCTTGAAGTGATTTACAGGGAATGGATAGGAGATAAAAGAATATACTTTCCTTTGCTAATTCTCAGTAATATAGATTTGTGCAGGCCCACTTGAACGATTGCTACATCTTTCTTTTTTTTTTTTCTTGAGTTGGAGTCTCACTCTGTCGCCCAGACTGGAGTGCAGTAGCCACTCCCAGCCACCGCAGCCTCGACCTGCCGGGCTCCAGTGATCCTTCCACCTCAGCCTTCCGAGTAGCCGGAATTACAGGCATGCGCTACCACGCCCGGCTGATTTTTTGATTTACTGTAGAGATGAAGTCTCGCTGCCCAGGCGGGTCTCGAACCCACGGGCTCAGGCAATCCACTCACCTCAGCCTCCCAAAGGTGCGGGATTACAGGCTGAGCCACCAAGCCCGGCTGCTACATCTTTCTTAAGGGTTGTGGCAATGTGGACAGACAATAGTGGGTTTCTGTATCACTGAGAGCTCAATATTACACATGTTGATTGACTTTCTTTATTCACAGTTCAGAATTCTGCAAGGAAGTTGGAGTTGAGATGGTAATTCCCATTTTACAAACCAGGACGCTATGGCCCAGAGCATTTGCAAGACTTGCTCTTGCCAATGTCGTGCCAGAACAGGAGCTCTGGATGTCTCCTCCCTGCAGTGCTCTTCCCAGTACACCCGCTGCCCTCAGACTGGCACTGAGAGAGTGGTAACCTCAGCCCTTCTTTATTTTCAGGCAGAATCATAGAGAACTGAAATGAGCTCATACTGTAGGGAGCAGCCAGGCCACAGATGCTAATCAGGGCGTGTGTTTATGCTGCCTTCTTGGCAATTTCAGTTCTTTCTGCGTGGTTTTGCCACATTTTCAACCCACACCCATTTGTCCTTTTTGAAAACCACAAACTGGTGCTCTGGCATGCATGCTATTCTTCAGCTGCCCTCTGTACTGATCCAAATAAGTGACTGAGCTGGCTTGTTTACTCCTCGAAACTGCTGTGGTTCCTCCAGCCTTCTGCCCTCCCAGCCTGCTGAAAGGTGTCGTGGGGTGCCAGAGCTCACACTTAAAAACAATTGCAATACTACTGGGTGTCTCCACCATAGTCGCAGGGAATGACTGAATTCAGGGGGAATTTCTAGGTAGTTCCTCCTCTGGCCACAGGATGGATTCATTTTCCACCTAGTGTCTTTTACCTCGTTTATTCGCACAGTATTACACCACGAATCCCTCTGTATATGTGTTTGCTGTTCTGTGCCTGGCTGGGGCCCTGAGGCTTGGGTTTGCATGGCAGATGACCAGGTGACAAAACGAAAATATTATATCTGCACACAGATAAGCAGTTCTGAGGGATGACGTTGATGACATTGACATCAGTCCTATCAAATACCTAGAAAGCAGATGCTAACAGGATTGTTGTGCAGTGCTACTAATTTAGATTAATTGTGTTTATTAATTGGACAAAAAGCAGTAGAGAAAAGCTTAGAGTGACTGTTTAAGGAAAATGTAAATGCACAGTTGTAACAAGGGACTTGTATAATTGAACCTTTAATGAAATGATCAGAATTAATCTAAAAGTGTCATGAAATGCAATATTATTACTTTTATTATAATACTATTAACATATAAAGAAGATTGATTTCCAAACCAAGCTACGCAAAAAAGCTTCATGATGGCAGTGGCAGGACATTTTTAAGATAAGACTCGGAGCCTACTAGGAACTTACCATGTAATGTGCCAGCAGCAGGTCACTCATGAAGATCCCAGAATTAGGAATGCCAGGGGTTACCTAAAGGGGAAGGACAACGCAAGGTACAACTGCAAGCCTCATTTCCTTCTGTCCTCCCAGCAGGCCTGTGAGAAGGCAGGCAATTATTCAGACCCCTGTTTTGTCCAATGGCTTCCAAATTTTCCATGCTTCACAGCTTGGTGCAGGGTGGGAGCAGGTCACAGTTTTGAAGTCAGGCCTTGTGACTTTGCTGTCTGCTGGCTATCCTACGCCAGTTGTGTAGGAGTTCATCTTGAACTTCTGGACTCAATCAGTCCTCCCACCTTGGCCTCCCAAAGTGCTAGGATTGTAGTCATAAGCTGCTGCACCCCGATACAAACTCCACTGTGTCAAAATAATACTGACTATTCAGACCTTGGAATACATGTGAATAAAATATTATTTTTCCAGTCTTATGTAAGTCTGAATGTTGTCTGAACAAATTTCCAATGTGATACCTTGGGGAAAAATTATTAAAAATGTCTTATACTAAAATTTCGATTGCATATGAGTTGCTTAGATTTTAATGAATATTCCTATCACTTTACACAAAGCTCAGCTAATGAAGAAGACAAAAGACTAGAATCACATCCATAGTTCCTGACCCTTTTATTGGCCAACATTATCTGCAAAGCCACTTGCTGTACTAGGTAACTAGAATAGGAACCCCTATGACCTAAAAGCTCTATCTAAGGCAGTAAACCTTGGACACAGACATCACAAAACAATATAAGCAGAGATGAGAGGTTGAAAACACACTGTAGGTGACAGCTTTCCTTTGATTCTTCTCAAATTTATCAGAAACTCTATTCCTAAAGTCCCAGATACAAACAACATCTTTTTCATTTAATGTGACAAATGTAGTCTGATAGATGGTATTACCACAACATGATATAGTGGAACAGCAGACTTCCTGCTGACAAAAAATTCTGGGTCGGTTTGTATGACCAAGCCAGCTTAGTAGAAAATGCTATATTGACTTTTCATGTACAAGGCTCTAGTTTCTGATGTCTTCAGTGCCTAGGGAAGGTATTGCCATAGGAAACAAAAGCTTGATTGATTAGAACAGAGGTGAGCCTTTTAAAAGATTGAGTTGCTTGCCTCCAAGGACCAAATTCAACTCTCAGAGGGGAGGCTGCCCTTCTCATTCTTGTTTTTGCTCTCTAGGAGGTTGTGACTCCTTTCTGAGGCCTTGAAATAGCAGGTTGTGGAAGATCCCACTTTGTGAATAGTCTCCTGTAACTACCCCTCAGGCCTCAGTCTAATGATGGCCATCCATTGGTAGAAAGGAATAGCCAAAAAGAGCCACAGACGACAGGCAGAACCAGACACGTTTTCTCACTTCAGATGACATCTGCAGGAGTGTCTTCTTAGTAGGAGGACACATTCAGTCAGAAAATTTAAAAATTGAAGAAAATTTAGTCACAGCCCCCGGGCACACCATACCTCTGTTTAACAACAGCTGACTTCAGTGTCCTTCTGTCTAATTGCCACAAACCACAGCAGTGGCATTTTCTATCCCTCTCTCCAAAGAGGTTTTAGGCTGCTGGTCTGGACCATTTCTAGATCAGATGATGATCTCTGTCCAAGTCTCTTCTAAGTCAAGCTGTAAGTGGCTCCAAGCCAAACTGAAACCTTATCTCTCAATGGGACACGAATAAACAGGATTCTCAGAGATGTTCTGGGCGGGATATTATTCTGAGTCAAACTCCCTCTTTCCCAATTCATTATAAACTTGTATTTGAATAACAGGGTCATCCGATTGGTAAGATGATTTTTTGCCTTTTGTCAACTATTTAATTTACATGATTTGACTTACATGGGATGCACATGCACTGAAGCCAGGAAGCATAGAAGAGTACACAGTAAGGAGTTACTCTCCTTCTTATCCTCATCTCCCAAGGATTCAACTTCCCTCTTTGGGGACATCTGTTTTTACCCATTTTTTTGTCCTTCTGGAGGTAATCTATGCCTTACCCACATTACACATACATAGACACATAGGCTGTTGGTACATATGATTTTTCATCAAATGTTTGTACACTGCACTAATAGTCCTAAATCTTACTTTTTAAACTAGCAATGTTATCTTGAAGCAGTCTTGTTCTTTTTGACTGTTGTATAGTATTCTGTTTTATGGATGTGCTGCTGTCCAGTCAATCACTCTCCTGTTGATGAACTTTTAAATTGTTCCCAGTATTTTGATATCACCAACAACTTTGCAGACCACATCTTTTGTACATAGTTAATTACACATGTATGCACGTATATTTATAGTATAAATTTCTAGATGTGGATGTGACATCTTATTTTTATTATAGTTAATGCTATACTACCTGTTTTTATTGGTGCATTAATTTCTATCTTTCACTGTGTGGCCAGTGTTTTCTTTTTATTTTTTTCTGATAATATGAATGATTTAATAAATTCTTTAGTGGTTTATTTATATAAGTATATAAGATGTTTTGTATAATGCCTCTATTTCTCTGATCACCGTTCTTTAATTTCTTACCGTAAACAATGTTGAAATCAGTAATTCTCATACCCCCCAGCCTTCCCTCTACTACCTGATTTTGTTTGATTTTTATTATTTTTCTTAGTGGTAATATAATATTTTTGGATAAGCTGAGATTAGTTGGTTTATCAGCATTGATGCTTGGCTATAGAAGATATAAATCTCTAAACCTATATGACCCTCCTCTTCATATCCCCTTTCTCTATGAATTATTTATAGAATGTTTTCATTGTCAGGAAATCTTTCTTCTTTTTCTTTTTTTTTTTTTTGAGTTGGAGTCTCACTCTGTCACCGAGGCTGGAGTGCAGTGGCACGCTCATGGCCACCCCAGCGTTGACCTACTGGGCTCAGGTGATCTGTCCGTCTCAGCCTTCCAAGTAGCCAGAACTATTTATTGTGGAGATGAGGTTTCGCCAAGTTGCCCAGGCTGGGCTCGAACCCATGGGCTCAGGCAATCCATTTGCCTCAACCTCCCAAAGTGCTGGGATTACAAACTGAGCCACTGAGCCCAGCCAGGAAATCTTTCTTTATCTTAGAAAACTTGTTTCCAGTTGCTTTACTCGAATATGTCTCAGTGTCGATAATTAGACATAGTAATTTTTCTAGAGTAAGAAGTGCCAGTTGGGTATGGTGGCTTACCTCTGTAATTCCAGCACTTTGGGAGGCTGGGGCGGGAGGATTGCTTGAGCCCAGGAGGTTGAGATAAACCTAGGCAACATAGCAAGACCTCATCTCTACAAGAAAGAGAGAGAGAGAGAGAGAGAGAGAGAGAGAGAGAGAGAGAGAAAGAGAGAGAGAGAATTAAAGAAGTGCCATTTAAAATTTAGATACAACCTTCTATTAATTCTGGGTCTCATTAATCTGTCGTCTGTATTTATCATTTCTCTCCAACCCTTTCCAACTCTCGCCTGTTCCTACTTCATGCCCTCACTCTCCTCACCCTTGTCCTCCGAGTCTTTTGCTGTTTTCAGCAGTGCCTAGTCCCTTTGTGCTGTTTCCAAAGTCACCTTCATATTTCTCTATTCGTTCATCTTATCTTCCCATATCACCTGACTTTAAACTTTTACGAGTCCATGGTGATATATCGATGCCAGTTCTTATCTGGTCCATGGTGTCACTTTTCTGTTGATGCTTTTGGAAATGTCATTCCATTCCCCCCCACCTCCCACACCTCCATTTCTTTCTGACTTTCCTCTTGTAGTATCTTTGTGTAGCTCTCATGATCATTCCGTCTGACTGTCACTCATCTTCATTACCAGGGGCTTCCTGAACAAGCAATTGCAGGTGGTGAATGTGAGGCAAAGGACAGAGCCAGCTAGCGTCTACTGTGCAGTTCCTGGTGGCGGTCATGCATGTGTGGGAGCCCTCTTACCCTTCCCCTCCTTGCCCTGAAGCATTGGCAGCTGTGTTGCTATTGGCCCTGCACAGCTCCTGGCCTTTGCCCTGCCTCATGAGCAATGGGAGCACTGTGACTCACCAATCAGCCCCGCCTGTCATGTTTCTGGGGGACTGAGGAAAGGGGGCGACCATAGCTTATTTCTGCCAGTTAAATATTGGAAACCAACTGGTTATGTTTTTATTGAGGTTTGATAGCATGAAGAAAAGAGCGACGGTCTTGAGGCAAAATGAGCCACCTAGGCATGCATCTTCAGGTAAGTCTTCTCACCTTGCTGAGCCTATACCAGAGATGATAATAGAGCCCATATAGCCTGACTCACGGGGTTATATGGGAAATGATGTCAACATGCATGTGAAAGTACTTCAAATTCAATTCACTGTATACATATGAGAAAATCTTAAAATTATTATTAATAATATTTTAAAACCCCAAACCATCAACTATTAGTGCCCATCTTAGGGCTGCTTTAAAATTTGCAGACCTTAGGATGAGGGCGATCCATAAAAGCCTTTTGCTCACTGTGTGGGACATCCATTGTTTTCCAAAGAGACGTTTCAGATCTTAAAAGCATCTGTTCTTCCCAGGAGTCATCTTCATCTTTAAAGGACCCCAAATAAATCCTCCACAGTTTTTATCATCCATTTTTATCACCCTTCCTTCCTCATAACTACAGCTTTAAAATAAGCTCTCCATTATTTGCAGAAATCTTTTAAGGTCCCAAAATAGAATATCTTAGAATTCATCAACAGCGTCCCAGAAGTCAGCCTGGGAGAATGTTCTAAAAATCTAGGGAAGACTGCTGTGTCCTTGCTCTGGATGGAGTGCTCATGGAGCTTCTTTGATTAGAATTTAAATATGATTCAGTTTTGCTGAGTATCAACCACCAAAACAAACTAAAAATCACTAATGAAGAGTTTCTTACTGTTCAAGCACCCTTTTATACTAGAAAACTTGCCTCCTCTATTTTGGAAGAGCAGGATATTGGGCAAAAATATTAATTTTCTTTTCAAAAGTACCTTCAGTATATGCTTCTTCACTTACTGAAGGAACATTTAAGTCTTCAGTCTAGGTATTTCAAATATAGATCAAACAGATATTTCCCTTAAAATTTACAAAGTGCCTCAAGATTTATAAGGATTGAAGAAGTGATTCACTATTTATGTCACTTTATTGAACTTTATAAAGATATAAATGTCAATAAGTCATCTTCAATCATACAATAAATATTTAAGAATGCTAATTCTGCTCCTAAAGCTTTGGTAGGTGAACGGGGATGTAGAGATGACACCAATGACAGCATTTAACATTTATTTTGAACTTAGGATGTGCCAGGCATTGTTCTAAGCATATATGATTGCGTCAAATCCTCAGAACATTCTCATGTGTTGACGTACATTAGTGTAATGAACAACTTTACCACCTCCATGGATTAAAATAGCAAATCTTGATTTTAGTCTCATCTTACATCAGGAGGGTCTGCTGAAACTCTGTTGGCCTGTGCCGGGCTTTATATATCTTCTTTTTCTGGAAACCGGGGCAAAGACAATTCTGGCAAAGCAAAAAGGCTAGCAGAAACTTGCAATGCCTCTGAAACTTGCTCAGACATAGCAAATATTCCATCCTTTCTTGCCCCCTTCGCCAAAGCAAGTCGCATAGCCAAGCCCAAAGGCAGTGGGACAAGGAAGTGCCGTATCCTCCATCTACCAGGAAAGTGGGCAATGTCAGGTGACATATCATTGTGAATAAATAATGCAACCTGTCTCCATTTTCTAGCTGAAAGCTATTTTCAGCTCTACATCTACCACTGCTCAAACACACTAGTCACTGGGCTCCTAAGTCTGGCATCTGGTGATGGACATCCTGTCTGCTGGCCGCTCTTCTTGATTCAGAGATTTATGAACTAAAACGAAAAGGTGTCCTTTCTCCTGATACACCCAACATAGCGCAGCAGTGGAATAAGGGACACCTTATTAACAAAAAATAATAAGACGAGCAGGAGGCACAGACCCATAACTGGTTCATAGAAACTGCCGTTCCACTGAGCAAATGCTGTAGGCTCCCTGACTCTGGTGGTAGGAAATGCTCCTGGATTCATCCCAAATACATTTCCTGGGACTAATTTCTCAGTCAATTGTTCTCCATCATTTTTGATCCTACCTCCTGGACAGCTTTTTTTTTTCATTATCTCTTTGGAAGAGGTTATTGGAAAAGATGCCATTTGAGACTGAGAAGCTATCTTGGACTGCTTCAAGCATGTAGGGTTAGTCTAGGCTTGGAAAGTTATAGCCTCTCCTAAGCCAGGATGCTGGTGCTTTTGGAAATACATATCTCTACATAACTGTTTTTGTTTTTAATACATTTAAGCCCAGTCAGCTCCATGGTAAAATAACCACACCCAGAGTTTTTTGAGAAATGCTTCCATTTCTAGATTTAATCACCAGAACTTTGATCGTAGCAAACTTCAGACAGAATGTACCCCAGCCTCTTTTTTCTATGAGCTCTTTTGTCTAACGGGGCAATTTACTAAGGGCCATATTCATCTAATCAGAAGACTTAAGGATGGGTGTGTTTGGACCTGTGCTCAATCTTATTCTTAATTTGAGACTCTTTTACCTGTTAGAGATGAGAAATTGTTTCAATTTTCAACTCTAAATATCCTGGAATTCCTGATCACTCTGCTGGGCTCATCTTGACCCTGCTCCACTTGTCTTCTCCTTCCAGAACCCAGGCTGAAGGCGCAGCCAGGACACTAGGCTTGAGGAGCTCAGGACGGGGGGCAGGACACTAGGTTCCTGAGATGACTGTGCAATGTCTCTAAAAGCCTCTGCTCAGATGAGGCAAACAACTCATTTCCTACTGCCCCTTCTTGGAAAGTCACATGGCCACGCCCAAGTCAGTGGGATGGGGACATTGACAGGGAAATCTGGGAAAGAGGAAAATGTATAACTGTGGACAAGTAATACTATCTCCACACTTCATGAGGCAGATACTGTTATCACTCTCTTAATAAGGAAGGAAATTGAGGCACAGAGAAGTTGAGTGTGCCTTGTCCAAGGTCTTACAACTGCTTAGTAGTGGAGCCAACATTTTATGGGAAAGAGTCTGACTCCATGGTGTTGAGTCATTTCCCAGATTTCTCTTTCAGAGCTCTCTTTTTTTTTTTTTGAATTACCCATACCATCTTGTCTAAATTTTCAACAGGCTACTAATGAAAACAACTTTAGGAGAGGACTCAACTATGGCAAATAATAAAGCTTCATAAAGTGATATTATGGGTTTCTTCAAGAAAGAATTCATTAAATTGATGCCAGTTGTAACTTTCAAGATCATAAAGCTCAACACAGCAATATTGCAAACAGAAATGTGACCCAATCACACTATGTTCAGTAATTGAATTCTATCAGAGGAGATCACAGCTTCCTTGCTTGCTATGCTACACTTTCATCCAGAACCTAAGGTATTATATTGTGGAAGGGATTCACATTCCTGAATCTTGCATCCAGATAAGGAAATCTTTAGGGACAAATCCTTAAAGATTTGTCATTGTCAGCCTAAGTCTCTGAATTCAAAAGGAACCTAGCTCCTGTTAAAATACCACAGCCAGGAAAGAAGCTATTAAAATCATGTTACAAGCCCAATCACAGGCAAGTGTTAAAATTCCAAATGAGGTCTCCTCCTCATTTTCCACCTTTCATTCTCTTACTACTGTCATTTCTTCAAAAATAGTTTGGATTTGCCTGGGCTAGAAGAATTTTCTGTAAATTGCATGCTGGCTTTTCACAAAAGAGGCATAAGAGATTGCAGCCATCAAACATTCCCTAAATACATACATTTATACCCAGATTAAATCAAGCTAAAATAAAGTCAAAAGTGGCTTGAGGAAAGAGTCATACAAACACAGCTGACAACGTGAATGGTGAATGGGATGAACAAGAGAAGGAGTAACATAAACTGAGCCTCTAATCTTATTGGCCCTTTTTGTCTAGAGCCTATCATACCAGTGTTTTAGATCCAAAGGCAGCTTTGATTCTATTTTAAACATAGGCACATTTACTTTCTAGATGTTCTTGTCCTAGGGTACTGAAAATTGGCAGGAGCTCCCTAAGGACGCTTATGGAGACAACATCTGCTTTTGACAGGTGTAGGAAGGACCTGAGCATTCTATGACCTTCACAACCCTGCCTGGCTCCGTGTCACTGGTTCTGTATTGCCGTATGGAGGTCATCACCCAGGGCTGGACACGTGAGGGAACCACAGTGCATCTATTGCCAACAGGTTAGGGAGAATCTGGTGCCATGGCACATGCCCTTGGAGTCCTCCTGGGAAAAAGGGGGACAGACATTGTCATTCACCCCTGCACCAAAATATACCATCTGTGCAAGCAGCCACGTTTCCTCTTAGAATTTCCTTACTAGTTGAATTTGTTGGTAGGTTAACTTTTGCTGTGAGCAATCTCCAATTTTTGGGGGGCTTATCAGCATAGGAATTTCTGACTCAGGTCATAGACTGATTGGGTGTTTGGTAGATGAACGTCCATGTAGTGATTCTGGGACTCCATTATCCGTCCTCCTCTGGACTCTGCCCTCTACTGGAATCTCAGGGCTCTCCACTGGGAGATTCTGGAAGTGGTGCCCATTGCGTTGTCCATGTTTCATTTAGCCAGAACTTAGTCACATGGCTTTATGTGAGAAGCTTCATATATGAGAAGCTGTGCAATGTCGTCTTCCTGGGTGCCCAAGGGGAAAACGAATGGTTTGGAGAACATGTTAAGAGAGGCCTAAGGAGCCCCAAACCCCTATAGGTAAGAACCAGGTGATGTCTGTCTGCTGTGAAGAATGCAGCTGTCTTGGGAAGTGTGTAGACAGCTGCATTCTTCACAGCTGTAAGAAAGTAATTGACAGTAGTGGAAAACTGTCAGGGGAAGGGGGGTGGGACTGGCAGTTGAGGGAAACTGCTACGGGAGGGAGGGGCATATCTCATCAACAAGGGTACCTGCATGAACAATGTTTGTATACCTAACCCTGAATTGTACCCCACATCTTTATAATAAAAAAAAAGAATGCAGCTGCCTGTCAAGTCAAGTGGTTTCCCTACTGTTAGCAAAAGAAGCTCTTAGTCCTTGGTGCTTGCTACAAAACCCTTCACAATCCAGCCTCTGCCTGCCTGTCTGGTTTCATCTCTTGCTGCTTACCACTCAGCCCTCACCTCTGACCCATGCACTTAACACTCTGGCCGGATTGGTTATTCTTTGAATGTGTCACATAGGTTCACACCTTTGGGCCTTTGCATATGCTGCTTCCTGTTTGAAACGCCTTCTCTTTCCCTTCACCCTAAGTAAGGCAGCTCAGACACTTCTTTTCTGTGGGGACTTCCTTGAACTTCCTCCCCCAGGCAGTATTAATTGCTGCCTTCTTCATGTAACCACAACACTATCTATGTTATTTTATTATAACTTTATACATTGTATCTTTTTAATTTCTCTCCCCTTGTATTGTAAAATGTTGAGAAAAATAATTTTGTGAAATAGATAGTTTGCCATCATGAACAACCTACAATGCTTAGTAGCTTAAACAACATAAAAAGTATATTTCTCTCTCAGGTCATAGTTGATTGGGGGTTTGGTGGACAGCCTCTTGTGCTGCGATTCTGGGATCCCATGATTTTTCACCTCGTGGTGCTCTCCCTATGCTGTAAAATGCCCAGAGAAATAACGGTGAGATGATTACCCACAAGTACTTGAGGATATCAATGTCTAACTGAAGAACTTCCTAGTAAGTGTAAGTCCAAAATTCTTGCCTAGAATACAGTGAAAAGCCTGAGTTTTATTTTTTAAAAGTTGAAAGCTATTTGGAAATGTATTCTAGATGCTATCATTTGTCCCTGGGGAAATATAAAAGATAAAGAAAGCAGAAGTAGTACATTTCTGAGAGTCAAGAGAATCATGATACCGTGTGCCCTGCACCGCTCTCTGAAGTGATGGCTTGGATGCATGGAAAAGGATAAAACCGACACTGGCGAGAGTCTCAGATGAAATGCAGTCTCCGTTTGCATGGAGGAAGCCTCAAGTTTTGGAGAGATACAAGGGAGAAATAAGTTTACGTTCAAATTTTGTTGCCCTATATACGCAAACTGCCCTCCCACAGGGAAGTGTGGGAAGGTCTGAGCTGAGGCTTTCTCTGAATCCTTCTTTCCCAATGCACGATCCTGAATTTCTGCCTTACCAAAGTCAACACAGACAGCTACAGTTCAAAAGAAATCTTCCATTACCATAATGGATTGCAATAAAAACCTTGGCCTGAGCCTCTTCCTCATCATCTTGGCATTTATGACTCTAGGCTTAGTAAGTTTCGGAGTAAAATGAGTTCACCCTTTACTCCGACTTTTTTTATTTTCTGCATTCATCTCATGTGTTTGTGCTTATCCAAGCTCACAATCTCTCTGCTACCCTCTCTCCTGGCTCTGATTTCCCCACTGCCTCAGGTCAGACCTTCTAAGACAATCTTTCCTAGCAGTCAATGCCTTGGTTATTGTTCCCAGTACTGTTAAAAACAGACCCTGTTCTGCTGTTTCAATCCTTAAAGAATAAGAGATGAGAACATTTTTCTGCTTGGAGAGTGGATCCAGAGTGTGAGTGATTGGCATGTGGGCCCTCGATTGCAGAAAAAACAGGTGTTAAAGTGACTTTTCCCATCCTATTAAACATCCTTTTCGTACATTGATTCACAGACTTGTTTCAATTCTCATGACTGAAAAGGCAACCCTGTCATTTGTCAGCTACATCCATTTTTTCCACCCCTTGGCAACAGTTTCTCTTCTGTTTCTGCCAGGATTCTCTATTGTCTCCATACGTTTCTGCCCAAGGTGAGTGAGAGAAGGATGGTCATATGAAATTAAACAGCAAAAAGCAAGAGGCCTGTCATTTAACAGGACTAGCAGGCAGTGAGATCAATCTGCACTCTTATTTGAATTTTGGTAATGGGTTTCTTCCAAGGCTTTTCGTGTGTTTTCTGACAATATCTTAAACCTTTGAGCTTCAGAAATGACACTGACGAAATTGGGAGCAAGGTAGGGGGACGTATGGAAAGAGAGAGCATCCTAAAGTGAAAATACTGAGCACTAGAAATAAGGTTGATATGAATTAAATTCTTTTCAGATATTTTAGTCATTGTAGAGCACATTTAGCACAGGAGGTGTGGAAACCACAACACATGTTTTACACCTAAGCAAGCTCACGGTTTGCAAACACCCAGGTCCAGACATCAGGACCAGAAGGCAACTGCCGCTTTAAGCCCCCATATTGGGCAAATGAGGATGACTGTTTGGAGCGAAAGGACAGGTATTTCAGAGAGCCCTGGGTCTTAATTCTGGCTGCAACACTGACCATCTCTCTGACTTTGAACAAATCCATTTCTTGAGACCTCAGTTCCTTCATCTGCAAAGCGAGGAAACTGAGTTAGAAACTCCAAGGTCACTTCTGATTCTAATGCTTTGTGTGTGTGACACTTTCTAGGCCCTATGTCATGTCTTCTGGAAAAATCAATTTTGTAGAGTTACTGTCCCCAACTTATGTCACCAGAAAATGACAACAACTGTGAACTGGACCTCTTGTTGATTTGCCTTACTATTTTTGACTTTGAAAGAGTCTGTGTGAATATGTGTATATGCCTCCATGTGGGACACGTTGTCTGTTGTAGGGTATTATACTCAGATTTAAAAACCTTAAAGCAGAGCTGGGCTTGGTGGCTCAGCCTGTTACCCCAGCACTTTGGGAGGCCAAGGAGAATGAATTACCTGAGCCTGTGGATTTGAGACCAGCCCAGGTATCTTGGTGAGACCTCATCTCTACAATAAATAAAAAATTAGCCAGGTGTGGTAGCACACGCCTGTAGTTCCAGCTACTTGGAAGGCTGAGGCAGAAGGATCACCAGAGCACAGCAGGTCGATGCTGGGGTGGTGATGAGTATGCTGCTGCACTCCAGCCTAGGCAATGGAGTGAGACTCCATTTACTTTATTTAAAAAAATAAAGTAAAAAATAAAAATAAATAAAAAACTTAAAGCAACCAAGTAAAGTCGTTGTGTTTAGGAAAGCAAAACCCAGATGATCTGTCCCAAGCGAATGTAATACCTTTCTTTCTCTCCTTGATCTTTTTTTTTTTTTTGAGTTGGAGTCTCACTCTGTTGCCCGGCCACTGCAGCCTCAACCTGCTGGGCTCCAGTGATCCTTCCGCCTCAGCCTTCCAAGTAGCTGGAACTACAGGTGCACACTGGCTAAATTTTGGTTCTAAGTAGCTGGAACTACAGGTGCACACTAGCCACGCCTGGCTAAATTTTGGTTTATTGTAGGGATGAGGTCTCGCCAAGTTGCCTGGGTGGGTCTTGAACCCACAGGTTCAGGCAATCCACTCACTTTGGCCTCCCAAAGTGTTGGGATTACAGGCTGAGCCACTGAGCCCAGCTGATCTTTTATTTTCTTCCAACTAATCCTCCCCTTCTCTTTGCTTTCAGACTCTAGGGAGGCTTCCTTCAGACCTGGCACTTGTGCATGACAGATCTCTAGTGCTCTGGTTCTACTGATGCCTGGAAGGATGGTCTTGGTTGTCTCAGAAAGGGTTAGAAACAGTTGCAGAATGGAATTGTGCCAGGTAGGGACGAGGCCAGCCTGGAGCAGGAGCCATGAGTAATGACATCAAGAGGGTACATGAGCAGTTATAAGTTCTCAGGCCAGTAGACTTCTTGTAGCCTTCAAGTTACCCCAAGCACCTTCAATGCTGCCTGCTCCTTCTAGAGTTTGGAAGCATTTTAGTTTTGCTATCTAAAGTGAGATATGAAAGATCAGTTCTTTTCCAAACAGATGATTTTGCAAAGTTGACTCTTTCTTAACCTGGTTGTTTGAACTTTGATGTGCTGTGAAGTCCCCTATATGCATGTTTCAAGTATCAGACATGATTTTCCTTTTAATTCTACTTTTATATCAGAGACAAATAGCAGGAAAACAATTTCAGGACAGGAATTCAAAAAATAAAATACCATGGTTTAACTGAATGCCGTGAATTACCTGGATTTATGCTACTAAACTAGGATCCTTGGTCCACTGGTTTCTGGCTGATTTTTGTGGGTGTCTGTCTGGTGGAGTGCTGGGCGTCATGGGGCTCAACAGTGTGAGGCAGAAATCCAGCTTGCTGCTAAGCTGATATGAGCGCAGGAGATGAGACATGTTTAGAGCTCCTGGGATGCTTACATGCTTGAGATACTGAGGGT
Organism: Carlito syrichta; assembly: GCF_000164805.1. Taxonomy (NCBI): domain Eukaryota; kingdom Metazoa; phylum Chordata; class Mammalia; order Primates; family Tarsiidae; genus Carlito; species Carlito syrichta. The sequence continues at coordinate 45,598 of NW_007252193.1, read as the reverse complement.
TTCTGGAAGCAAACTCAACTTAAAAAAAGCAGCAAAACCGGGCACATGGCTCATGCCTGCAATCCCAGCACTTTGGGAGTCGAGGTGGGAGGATCACTTGAACCCAGAAGTTCAAGATCAGCTTGGGCAACATAACAAGACATTGTCTCTACAAAAAATTTAAAAAAATAGCCAGGCATGGTGGCATGTGTCTGTAGTCCCAGCTAGTCCAAAGGCTGAGGCAGGAAGATTGCCTGAGCCTAAGAGTTCCAGGATGCAGTGAGCCATGATTGTGCCACTGCACTCTGGCCTGGGTAACAGAGTGAGACCCCTGACTCAAAAAACAAAAAAAAAAGAAAACGAAAAAGAAAGAGAGAAAGAAAGAAAGAAAGAAAGAAAGAAAGAAAGAAAGAACAAGAAAGAAAGAACAAGAAAGAAAGAAAGAAAGAAAGCAGTAACTGAGTCTGCAGACTTTACCCGATAATCAACTTTTTCTGACAAGTTAGACAAGGCGATTTGGGATCTGCCACTCTGATTTTTTTCTTGGCTGCCTTCCAGGGAAGTCCTATCCCAGGAATAACGTTTCCCTAAATAAGGACTGCTTTTCTAAAAACTCTTCTAAGACATTGGGGATACAAGGAACAGGATCAAGGATCCCATCCATGAGATAATGATTAGCAAACATGACAACCTTCACGGAGAGCAGCAGGTGCATTCAGCAGACGGGATAGGGGTTGGCGGTGCCTACAGTGATGTCTGTGGTAATACCTCATGGTGGCAGTGTGGGAACCTGTTGCTGAGACTGTTCTTCAGCGGATTACTGCACCCAGCAGAGGGAAATATGAATTAATCCAGTACACACATCCTGAAGGCCTCCAGAAATTCTCTGGGCAAGGAAGTGGGGTGGCTGAATGCAGGGAGCGGGTGAGGTCAAGAAGTATCCCAATTTTAGTGCCAAGAGGATAAGATTTTTGTTTGCCTTCCCAGATCTTATAATCTAGTTGGCAAGACAAGACTGTCACCCCTGGAAAACTTGGAAATGATAAAATCTAGGATGTGACCAAGCACTGAACTGCTTTTTCAGATTATATTCAGCCTAATCATGGCAGTCTTTGAGAAGAAGCTGGAATCTGACATGACCATAAAGACTGAGTGGGATCTGGGCAGGTAGAGGCTTCTAGAAGTAGTGAGAGCTGTAGACCAGTTGCATAGCCTTCTTAGAAGCATATTGAGCCCTAACCATGCGCCATGGAGAACCTTAGGACTTTTCTGCCATGGGTGGCTAATCGTCACAATAACTTGAAAGAATGCTTTTATTTTTACCATTGAACAAAGGTAAAAACTGGAGATTCAGGTTTAGCGGCCAGTCCAAGCTCATGCTGTTGGCACAAGTGCAGCCGAGTCAGGGGTAGATGGCAGATCTCTCTCTTCCCTGAGAGCCTCAGGATCAATGTAAGACAAATAACAGAAATGCAGTATGACATGCAGGAAACCCTGAAAGCCACGCCCAGGGTTTGTGTGAATTTCTGTAGATAAGGGGAAGTCACTGGTGGTGTTTTTAGGAGAAGATGAACATAATATTTACTGTGGTCAGGCTAATTAATTAGGAAATGAGGCCGGAAGAGCCTGAAAATAAAGGCAATCTATCTAGGGGGTAAAATTAGTGACCGAGGCATTATGGAATATGGAAGATGGGTGCATTGAATAACATTTGAAAGAAGGGAACTACAGGCCCTGGTGACTTGTTCTTAATAAGGACCAAACGTCTTATAAGACTCAAGACTGTCCAAGGAAGTGCTGACTTCCGTTTGGTGGACCAGGCTCTGGCAAAGCCTGGCCAAACTCTAAGTCCAGGCCAGCACCGGAGGCCAGGGATTCCCCACATCGCTAAGTTGGAGTTGAAAGTCAAGCTCAGAAACTTGCTGCAGAAATGGGCCCAGAAGCAGGCATTGGGCAGGACCAAAAAGGCTGGTGGTGAAGGTTTCTGGATCTAATCAAGGATATGGGCCAAACAGGAGACTTCTGTAGACTGGAACCAGGGTTCCCCAATGTCTAGGGAGCACATAACTGGGATTAGGTAAGGAGTTTTATTTGTCCTTGCTTTAGACTTGAAGATTAAAGGATGCAACCAGTAACAAGCCTCTTAGAATTAGTTTTAACTGTAATTTAGTGTAGTCTCAGTCTTCAAAAGAGCCTAGGCTTTATTTTACATATGTGGTATCCCTGAGCTGGAATGGTCAATAAGTTTTAATGCCCAAATTCTCATCCTGGAGTGGTGTGTGTATGTGTGAAATTGTCTAATGTTAAATGTGTCATTAATTTATTTTCCAGTGTCTAGGTTAGAATATAACTATGTGATATATATCAAATGAATTTCATGGCTACACTCCAAATGTAACAAATGAATCATTTAAGACTATTCGCATATTGGTGATGCCAAAATTTTCATTTTCTTCCATTTTATAAATGCATCATATCTCAGCTCAAAATCAATCTATTAACCTTGAAAACATTTTGAGCTGGAATGAAGGTTAGCAGTGAACTCGGTGACCTTCCACGTGATATTAGTCATATTTAGCAATTATTATTGGCTTTGAGTAATGAGGAGCCAGTTGAGACAGGAGCAGCGATGTGGCGGTTACCAATCAACTAAACTTCGGAGACCACAGGGAAAAGAAAGAGCATGCAAAATCAGGTTTTTAAACCTCACGCCCGTCTGCTACAAAGTGCCTGTCTTTTAAAAACAAATTTGGACATCTTGGCAGCTATTCTGATAAATTACACACAAAATACTCTAGTAAAATCCTTGTGTTATGAGATAAGGAATTCTGTTTACTGGATTTGAAAGGCAACTGAAACCTGAAAAAACGATGTGTCTGCCCCTTGAAACCTCCAGTGGGATGAGCCTGATGGATTTCCCAGGTGCTAGGACTGTTTTCTCTGCCATGAAACTGGAGGAACAGTGTGAGCAGAAACTTAGCAGCATTATTTTTAAAATTAAAGTCCAAATAAATGTCTCAACTAAAATTGCCTTAGGAATACATAAATATTTTATCCTCTGGATGAATTTTATATTACGCTATATAGTTTTTAACACAATATAAAACATAATATAGATACTTTTGGATTCATGACATGAAAGAACAGTTAATGCTTTGCCCATATGGGACATATGAAAATACTTCTCTTAAATTCTTCAACCATGTTTTATGGATATTCTACTTCTATATCACTAACAGTGTGGAAACTTCTTACTGTACATGGAATATTTTTCCTCAAATATTTACTAGACATAAAATACAATAGTGTCATCTTTGCTGTAAAAAAGCCTCACTTCATGGAATTTCAAAGTGTGTTAAGTTTTTTCTTAACTGAAAATTATTTTCACATTTGCACAATCTCGTTTTATCTGCTGTCCTTAGAATAAGAGTAATCTTATAATATTTCTCACAGAAGAAAAGAAATAGGAGATTTACCTATAATGCCAAGGATAAATATTTTCTATTTCTGGACTAGTTGGTTTTTAAAAAAAGGTTTCTAGAACCTAAGCTTCTATTAACTTAAAGGAGAAGTACATTGATTTATATAAATTAAAATAATTAACAAAAAAGATAGTCAAGCCACAACTGTAGCTTGTGAGGTCGAGAAACTCAGGACTAAAGATGAAGCATCTCTGTCAGAGCAAAGGATAATGGAAATGACTTTTGGTAAATATACTCAATGACTTTTCCAAAGAAAGAAATTAGCAATGGCCTGTTACCACTAGAGATTCTTCCAAGTGACCTAGAATTATGAGCATCTATTCATTTGAGTTGGGAAATATAGTCCAATGATACTAGAAACTAGAAATTTTGCCACCAATTGTTTGAGAGATTTAACCAAGTTGTTCTCTTTTTCTGTCTTTTGACTTTTCTGACTATCGCGTGTCACCTGAAAAAATGCGCTGAGAAGCCATGGCAAGAGAAATGAGTGGGCCCATCTGATATAATTTCATCTGAATATTTAATACATCACGAAGTTCATTATAATAGGTGTTCAATTCCTCTTCAGTTAAAAATCCCAATTCCACGGCTGGGCTTGGTGGTTCAGCCTGTAATCCCGCGCTTTGGGTGACCGAGGTGAGTGGATTGCCTGAGGCTGCGGGTTCGAGACCCACCTGGGCAACTTAGCGAGACCTCATCTCTACAATAAAAATCAAAAAAATTAGCCGGGCTTGGTGGCTCAGCCTGTAATCCCGCGCCTTGGGAGGCTGAGGTGAGTGGATTGCCTGAGTCCGCGGGTTTGAGACCCGCCTGGGCAACTTGGTGAGACCTCATCTCTACAATAATCAAAAAATTAGCCAGGCGTGGTAGTGCGCACCCGTAGTTCCAGCTACTTGGAAGGCTGAGGCGGAAGGATTGCCAGAGCCCAGCAGGTTGAGGCTGTGGTGGCCAGGAGCGGCCACTGCACTCCAGTCTGAGCGACAGAATGAGACTCCAACTCAAAAAAAAAAAAAAAATCCTGATTCCAATGGAACTCCTCGGAAAATGGAAGGAGCCTCCACTTCTAGAAAAAACCCAAATAAAGACCACAGGAATGAGCAGGCTGATTGTGGTGGCTCACATCTGTAATCCAAGCACTTTGGGAGGTTGGGGTGGGAGAATTGCTTGAGTCAGGGATTCAAAATCAGCCTAGGCAACATAGTGAGATCTTGTCCCTACAATAAAATAAAAAAATTAACTGGATGTAATGGCATGTGCCTGTAGTCCCAGTTACTTGGGAGTCTAAGTCAGAAGGATCCTCTGAGCCTAGGAAGTCGAGACTGTGGTGTGCCATGATCAGGCCACTGCATTTCAGCCTGGGCAACAGAGTGAGACTATGACTCAAATAATAATAATAATAATAATAATAATATAAGAATGAGCAACGGAACTAAGCTATTGAGGTCACAAAATACAACTGGTCTGTCTGGTAGAAGAATACAGAGACCAGGGCAACCATAAGAATTTGCAAATAGTTTTGAGTCCCGTTGTAAAGGAGGACGAATCCTACGCACACTGGTGGAAGATGGGTTTTAATCTCCACAATTCTCAGAGAAAGCAATAGATTAAATCACAAACTTGTCTGAAGTCAGTGTTTTACCAGAAACGTATTTACAAAGAAATATTAGAACTTACTTTTACTCTCTTTGTGATAAGTAATAACGCATATGTTTTGTTTAACCTCTTCAGATGTTTTGTAATGTTTTGGTTTAACTAGTGAGTACTTTATTAATGGCAGTTTATCTCATAGATCTTTTAATGACTTGGCCTAAGAACAAAATTAAACTTCCTGAATTTGATTTCTCTAAAACATATCCACCAAACGCAATTGCCCTTTCTGTCAAATAAGCCCTTACTGGTTTATAGGTCTGAAGTGATTTTTTTTTCCTCTCTCATTATGGTTGTTCCAAGACTCTTGACATTCTCTAAATCATCTTTTGCTGAGTACAAGAGGTCCATGAGGAAGTCAAGATCGATGATAGACTTCATCTCTCTTGAATTTTAATGCAAATGTCTGTTCCCCTAATCAAACAAAGGTTAAAAAAGGAAATCAAATTAGCTTATTACAAAAGCCAGCATAACTGAACTGACAAGAAAAATGCTTTCTGCATAAAAAGTCTTTAATCAATACCTTAAATAAGAATGTCACTGAAAGGAAGAGTTCATATGTGGTCAGTTTTAATCTGCAAATCAATATGTTCTTTTTAATAAATATTTGACCACAGCTGTTCAATAAAGCATTGCCTATAAGAGTTTCTTTATTTAAACCAAAATGAAACAAAATCATAGCATGAATGCAGTGTTCAGGGCATAACCTAAACTTGTGAGAGAATGCAAGTTTAGAGCTACTTGACCATTTAATCATTGGGTATTAAATATGGGAGAGATTTTCTGAAGTGGCTTGTCTCAGACACCAGTATTTTATGTAGTTCAGCTGTTCGAAAGTAAAATGATGTTGGAAAACAGATTACCCATTAGAGATAGATCGAGGTGCAATTTTTGTATTCAGGTTCAGTTTGGCTATCTGAAACTATTTAATCAAATAACATATATGCAATGTAGCCTAAACTTTGGCAGGTTTTTAAACGAAGTCTACAGATATATGGTCATGTAGCAGATGACTTTTTATAAATACGTATACTTTCATAGTATTCTATCAAGTCCATAATCAGCAAATATCTGATTAGCACTTTCTACATGCATAGTAGTAGCCATACACGTCAGCACGTCATTTGTATTGCTACCAACATGATGTGGAAGCTTCTGCTTATTGGATGTGTGACACTGGGCAAATCGGTTAAATTTCCATACTTGGAAGTATGATTATGAATGGCTTCTACTTCAAAGACCGTTTGGAGATTTAAGGATATAATACATATAAAGATGTTAACACAGTGCTCAACTCATTGTAAGTATACATGGTAACCCTCCATATTAATTACTATTAGTTGAAATGTGATAGTAAATGTATAAATGCAATTTAATACACGGCACTGATTTTAACAGCCCAATAATAATCAGCTAATAAAATTAGGTAAAATATGTGTTGGAACAACCCATCAGCTCATTAGAGATACTTGACCTTAATTCATACTTTTATTCTATGTCTTTGATTTGCTTTCTTTGTCTTTTGTCATTAAATGAGATAGCAGAGAATGTGCTTTTTAAAATAATTCTCCTTGTCAAATAGTAATTTTAAAAAGACATCATAAGAGTTTACTAGAGAAGTCCAAATAATCAAAATACACAAAGGTAATAAAAATTATTCCTAGGTTTCTGCATTTAAAGTTATTTCTGCATAGCTTTCTCCTTTTATCTTCCTCCTTTGAGATACTTCTTTTTATTATTTTGTAGCCTTTTCTTTCTTTAAAAAGTTTCACAAAGCAGATTCCTTAAAAACCTTGTGTTGTTTATTCTTGATAGGAACAATCTACAAAGATGGAAAATTTATTTCCTTGAAAAAGTATATACCAGTCTTATCTTTTTGACAGGGTTTCTGCCTAGAGTAGGAAGTCTTTCTCTAAGTATTAGTGAAACAAACAAGGAAAGCCCAGGGTAAATTTACACATCAAACGCCTGCCTCTTGGCAACACTAGGAAGCCTCTGTCCCCGTTGCTACTGCGAATTCATTTAATTATTCTTAGGTGACCATGTCAAGATTTGTAGACAGTATCCTTGAAAGCTAAGTGCTTTGAATGTTTGAACTATATTAGGCAATGTAAAACTAGTGCCCTTGAGTATTAGAGATAGTGCTCCAGTGAATTATGAAATATGTGAATTAAAATACAAAGTTTTTTAATGGGACTCTTTCTTGATCTATTAGCGTACCTAAATTAGGGCCACGCATACATTGGCATTACGACTTTTTAAATGAAAAAAGTGATAATGATGACCAACATATGTGCAATAATTTCACTGTTTCAATTTACAAAGTGCTCTATTTAATCATTTCCATATCTATTAACTGATTTAACTCTCACAGCTGTCCTGTGAGATCGCTACATTTTACAGATGAGAAAATGGTTCTACGGTTCAAGTATGTATCCCAAATTATGCAGCTAGAAAATTGTCAGAACAAGATTTTAACTTGGGCTCTTTCGTTTTAAATGTTCCATTCTTTTCCATTACATAACAATGATGAAAACTTCCCAACATTTCCTCTTTTGTATTTGAGAAAGCTGAATGTAACAGAAGTCAGGGATAGAAATGGCTGATATAATTGTGTTCTAGTGTTTGTGATTTTTCAGGTAACAATATTTTTAACTTTCATGTAGATGATTTTGAGGTCAAGCCTCAAAGTGTTGTCATTTGAGGTCTGTATTGTTACAAACGTTCTATTTCTGCTTTGAAACTGCATGGTTCAGGGCTGAAAATAGAAAAGCTCAAGTTGCTTAGGAGTAAACTTCCTATAATAAAGTGTTTTGTAAGTAATCATGATGTTCAGGACTTCAGCATTTCCAATTGTCTTGTAAATTTAAGATGCTCCCGAGTAATGAAGGGTGACCTATTGAGGCTGGCAGATCAGATATCAAGTAATTAGATTTGCTCATGAGCTTATCTAGTACCGAGCAACAATTGCAAGCTTGGTCCCATCTGGGATGAATTCTGTTTGCTTTCGCCCGCCAATTTGGATAAGTCAAGGTCACTACATTCAGCTTGGTTTATTTAAAGCACATACACCTTCTAGAAGGCATTGCTTTCTTTCACCTGAAGCACAGCAAATACATTATTACTATTTGGGGTTCTCATTAAGCGATGCCAGAGAAAGGGCATGCAGCCTATTCATATATTTGGGGTGTAAATGAAGCTGTTTTGATGCTGAGTATAGAATTACATAGTGCTTCAAATATCTTGGTGCTTGGCGTAATGTGGAGAGAGCAGAGAGAAAATAAGAGATAATCATGTGGTTCTTGGTTTTACACCTGTTTATGCAATGGATTACTTTTATAGACTTACATATCATGGGTCACACTAGCACAAGGTGGGATCAGCAGATGCTGGATGCTGCCAGGGGAAGGAGGAGAAAGGAGGAAGAAGTAGCACATGGCAAAACAGGGTACCTGTCCACTACTGGGGGAGAAAGGGCCAGATAGACTTTCAAACTTCACCTTCATGCAATTTATTTGTGTAGTAAATCTTCACTTGTACCCCACAACTCTAAAATAAAAATAGATAATAAATAATTAAAATGTACAATAGAAAATAAGAGAGCTGAACACTATCTGGCCTAGGAGCTTCCAAATACTGTGACCTGTGGAATTAGTTGAAGGGCTCAGTCAATCAATAAACAATAAATAACTGCTGATTCCTTTGTTTGTACATAACATCATGTTCAAGGCTATGGGAGACATGCATGACAATACAGCATGTATATATGTGCATGGTGGCTCACGCCTGTAATCCCAGCACTTTGGGAGGCAGAAGCAAGAAGTTTCCTGAGCCCAGAGGTTCAAGACCAGCCTGGGCAAGTGGGTAAGTCCTGGTCTCTACAGTAAATAAATAAATAAATAAGCTGGGCATCGTGGTGTGCACCTGTAGCCCCAGTTAATTGAAAGGCTGAGGCAGAAGGATTGCCTGAGCCCTGCAACTTGAGGTTGTGGTGGCAGTGAGCATGCCACTGCACTCCAGCGTGGGTGACAGAATGAGACTCCAGCTCAAATGAATGAATGAATAAATAAATAAATAAGGAAATAAAGAAAAAAGAAAAACTTCTACCCTCAAGAAACCCGTAAGCAAATTGAGGATATTTTAAAATATTAGAGAGCAGTCAACGATACGTCCCAAATCAATGGTGTTTGAATCCTTGCTTAAGGAATTCCAGTGAGGAAAAGAGGAATCCTAGCTGAGGAAACTAGGCACCCATTTACATTTCTGACCAGCATTGAACTAGGTTGGGTGGCTTGTGGGTAAGAGGTTAGAAATAAAGGATAGTCCTGAGGAGGAAATTCACAGTAAGAGGGAAACTGTATGAGTTTGTTTTGGGGACCAGAGAGAAGGTTCATACAGATAAATAAAAATCTGGGATGTTAGGGTAAAACTCATTTGCTGAGGGCTTGAATGATGGGCTGAAAAATCTGTAGTTCATGACAGGGGCCACCAGCAATTATTTTTTTCACCAGCAAGTTTTGAGGGGTAGGTGCCCAGCTGAAGATGATATATCAGAATAGCTAAACTGGTGGTATCTGGCATGAAGCTGTGGGTGACTGGAACTTGCAACTGGAGGCAAGGAAACTCGCCAGGAGGTGCGGCAATTCGGGACTTCATGGTTCCCATTAATGGAGCTAGAGACAATATAAACTCAACGTCTCTCAGCATAGATTATGCTCTAGGTCAGTAGGCTATCTGTGATCTCTACTTTAAGGACAGGATGGAGTATTGGCACAGACTGCTGACACCTTCCTCTGAACCTAATCCTAGAGATGTCATGGAAAAGAAAGGAAACTCAGTGAATTAAACAGCTGTGTCTATCCGACAGAGCAAGCCAGAAAGTGACCAAATCTTCCCGGAAGCTTCGGGAGACAAATGTGGGAGTCCTAGTGCAGAAAAAGCAGCAGTTGGGAGAATGTTGCTTGGAGTGGGAGAGGACATGGGGTAGGAGAGGGAGAGGGGCTTGGAAGAACCTCTGAGTTGTGCCCTCTTCCCTTCTCTGAGCGATCATTGTCAACCTCACTGCTATTGTCAACCTCATTGCAAGAAAGCCAGCCAGAAGCTACAAGGTGAGGTTATTCCTGGGCAGCTCAGGACCTCAGCTCAGATGAGAGGTCAGTAGATGAGAAGAGGAGGTTGAATGGCCTCGAACTTCCTTACTTCTCTCAAGGGCAAAGCCACAATCACAGAGACAGAAGATGGCACACTACAGATCAGTGCTGCCCAGAGTAGACCCTGGATTAACTATGCAGTTCCCTGGGGAGGGAGATGCCTGGAAGATCAGGGAACGTTCGCGCCCAAATTGCAATTCTAGGGGCTCTCTGGCCTGGTGGTATTCCCCACAGGAAAGAAAGTATACATCTTAGGTTTTCATCCCCTTTGCTAGGTAAACAATTAACAGCTGAAGCAATTGTTAGTCCTAAGAGGATAAAAAGAAAAAACATGAGAGAAATTCCCAGCTTCTGAGCAGTGGAAGCATTGGAAGCAAACAGACAGAACTCCACTAGAGGAAACAAAGTACAACAGATCAAGAAGGTAAAATAAGTATACTTCATATCACCAGAGAAATAAGGAAGATAATTGGAGAAAAAAAAAATCCACAGGAACAAGCAGTATAAAGAAGAAGCAATTTGAAATATTGACTTAAAAAATATAATTGTGGAATCAAGAGATTTAATGGGCCATTGCATAACAGAATTGATGAAGCTGAATAATAAAAGACAGGGTAAGAAATTTTAAAAGCGTCAGGAAGGGATAAAAAGAAAGAAGAAGAGACAGATTGAACTATAGGGAGATAGAAAAGTTTCAATATCCCTAAAAGAGACCAAAAATTAGTGAAAAAGCAAACAGAGGAGATGAAATATTGAAGGCATATTGACATATATTTCCCAAAATTAAAATTTTAGAGCTGGGATTAGAACCCAGAAAGCCTAGCTTCAGTATCTGGGCTCTTAACTACTCTCATAACCAGTGGACAAACTTTAACTAGAAGAAAATTCAGCCAAGTTGGGGATAGAATATTTTTAGTGTTGGTCTATGCCAGCAATACCCAACTATAGTGTGTAGTAAGAAGTGAGATTCTATTTATGATAGCAACACAGACTATATCTCAGAATTAACCATAAAGGGAAAAAAATTAACTTTAATTATATAAAATAAGAGCTACTTCTTAAAAGGCTTGGCCTGCAAAGGGTGCATATCAGTTCTGTGGGAATTAGTCCCAAAAGAGGTTGGAAAACATTTGGGAAAGTTCTGTAAAAAGTTCAACCAGCAATGATTGTCTAAATAATGTTGAACATCCAGCTATTTCCAAATATCTTTCTGAATGATGCCACTGAATTTTTGTTCAATTGTTTCTCTTTATCTGAAAAATGGGTATACATGCAGATTTGTTTCTGCAGTACTTGTTAAGACATGGACATTAGAACTAGTGGGCACACACGGACTCTTTCCAGTTGAGCCACTGAAATTCCCCAAAGAAAGCATCACCTCTAAGGCAGTCATCGATAAGGCCCTAGTGATTTAGTTTACGGCATGAAAGGGTCTGTGGGAAAAAATACTGCCATGTACTTAATGCAAGATACAGAACTATGTATGTGTATACATATTATGTGCAGACATACTTGGAACTTCAACCAAAATATGATTCTTAAATGTAGTTCTGCAAAAGGTGAACTGATCATCCTTCTTTCTCTTTTCTGTTGTACTGTGGACTATGCATCCTGGAAATGACTGTCACTTGGATAGTGATTAATAACACATATTTGTATGCATTTTCTCCTTGATCTTCTTAGCAGTCCTGGAAGTGATTGCTTTTACATTGAAACTTAGAGGTATGGAGCTTCAAAGTTGGAAGGAACCTCAGAGATCCTAGAACAGATGAGAAAAGAGGCCCAGAAAATATTATCACATGTTTGACTTCAGAAAAGATGAGACAGAGCTTACACCTAGATAATATGAACTCCCATTCCAGGGATATCTTCTGAAAAGTATGCCTTTGAAGACTAAACTCTGACCTTTTTTTCCTTTGTCCCAATTCCCAACTATCCCCATAGGTGAGTTTTTTGATTAATCCTATGTAATGAGGCTTGTTTTTTGACCTGACCCTGGTATAACATCACATAACAGATAAAGAAAGATCCAAGTATTTTAAGACCCTGCAAAGTCATCTCTTGGGGACTCTGGGTACCTGTCAAGACACTTACCTATTCTCTCTGAGGTCTGCCACCTATGAGGCTTCATCTACATATCAAGAAACTTGGAATTTTTCTGACCTTTTATCTCAACAGTACATCTCTACTGATTTCAATATTCCTTACATAGGAACCTTAACTTTTGCTACTCATTGTCAGTCAGGCAATCTTTATATTTATTTTTTTCCATTTTTATTTTAGATTCAGGGAGTACACATTCATGTTCACTATATGGACATATTGTGTAGTGGTGGGGATTGGGTCTCAGGTGGCCCTTTCCCAGATAGAGAGAATTTTACCCCATGGGTAATATCTGAACCCTAACTCCCCTTATTACCTCCCCCCTTATTAGTGTCCCCATTGTCTATTTTTTCCATCTTTGTGACTGTTTAGTTCCCACGTATGAGTGAGAACATGCAGTGTTTGGGTTTCTGTTTCTGAGTTCGTTCACTTAGAATGATGATCTCCGTTCCATCCATGTTGCTGCAAAGAATTTCATTTCTTTTTTTATGACTGCATAATATTCTGGTGTGTGTTTATATATCATATTTTCTTTATCCAGTCAATTGTTGGTGGCCACTTAGATTGCTTTCATAATTTTGCTACTGTAAATACTGCCACAATGAATATATAAGTACAAGTATCAGTCAGGCGATCTTTGAATCCACCTGTTACCTGCCAGTCCCTGGTTAGATCTCCTGCCTTTCTGGGTCAAACCAATGTAAATCTCACATGTACTGATTTTTTGTGTGTGTGACTTCTGTCTTCCCCAAATTTATATAACCAAGATGCAGTTCAATTACCCAAGACACATGCTCTCAAGGCCTCTTGGGGCTGTGTCTCAGGCCTAATCACTCATATTTGGCTCAGAATAAACATCTTCAAGCATATTTGACTGAACTTTGAATTATTCTGTTGGAGTACAGTGGCATGATCATGACAATCACAGCTCATGGCAGTCTCAACCTCCTGGGCTCAGGTGATCCTTTCACCACAGAATTCTAAGTAGCTGGGACTACAGGTGTGCACCACCACATTCAACTTTTTTTTTTTTTAACTTTTTCACTATCTAGCCTAGGCTGGTCTCAAACTCCTAGGCTCAAGCAATTCATCTGCCTCAACCTCCCAAATTGCTGCAATTATATGGCATGAGCCACTGTGTCCAGTTCATTATTACTTTTTATATTGTTAGACATGCTTGGGAAGGAGAGTGTGGAGGGGAGGTGAATAGTGCTGGTGGAAGGAGATATTGAGTAGAGGAATCATTCCCAATCAGTTCAGTGCATATTCAGTGCAATTAAGTGCAAACAAGTGGTGGAAATTCTATGAAGGGCACTGTGATAGGCATTAGAATACTACACCCATTCTTGAGAAACTCTGTCTTCCTACTCTCTCTTCCCGGTTTGGAGTTCTTCCTTTATTTGCCCATACTAGCCAGTGATACTACTAACATTATGCTGTCAATCTTAAATTATGAGATTCAGAAAAATATGACTAAGTATAGAGTTTATTTGCATGCAAAGCTTGAGAATATCCATCCCGAAAACACAGACTCCAAATGATTGGGGTCAGTGTTTCAAAGTAGAGAAGTTAAAGTTTCACTGAAACAGGCAGAGACAGAGAAGTTTTAGCAGGGTTACAACATTTTCCATATAAGACCAGTGTGTGCATCACAGTGATTTGATTGGTTACAGATTGCTACATTTTAAGGAAGATTATGTTATTACTTCATGTTGTGGGCCCAAGGGCCTTTGTCCCCTAAAGGTTCACTGAAAAATTACTGACATGAGGTAGCTTGATTAATAAGAAAAAAGGCACACAAATTTATTTAATATGTATTCCCAGGAGTCTTCAGAATGAAGACCCAACCCTTCAATGAGGTACAGAGGCTTATATACAGGAAAAATGTGGGCTTGGAGCATGACCAACAGGTTATGATGCTAAATCAGGTTTTAGTGGAAAGACAGATTATGACAGAGTGAATGAAAAAGGCTTGGCTAGCAAAGATGATCTTGTTATATGGAAGCCTCATAGATAGTAGCCCTTAGAGAGACTACATGGTGAATACTTCTTTTTTTTTGTTTTGAGTTGGAGTTTCACTCTGTCACCCAGAGTGGAGTGCAGTGGCTGCTCCCGGCCACTGTAGCATCGACCTGCTGGGCTCCGGCGATCCTTCCGCCTCAGCCTTCCAAGTAGCTGGAACTACAGGCGCGCACAACCACGCCCGGCTGATTTTTAAAAAAATTTTATTGTAGAGATGAGGTCTTGCCAAGTTGCCCAGGCGGGTCTCGAACCTGCGGGCTCAGGCAATCCATTCACCTCAGCCTCCCAAAGAGCGGGATTACAGGCTGAGTCACCGAGCTTGGCTATGGTGAATATTTCTTTTCAGAACTTTTTAAAGGTGTCAGACTCCCAGTTAACCTTTCTAGATCCAGGCAAGGCCTAAAGGGGAAGGACTGGCCGCATTAATGAAGATTCTCTGCAGATGCAATTCCCCACCACCCCCCTCCCTGTCCCCGATGAGACAGATTTACAGGGCCATCCCAGTCTTCTGACCCTATGGCAGCCATTTAAAAATATGTCAAATAAATATATTTTGGGGTAAAATATTTTGATTTTCTTTAGTGTAAAGATGTAAAGGGGTCTCATGTCTGGGGCCACTAGGTCTTCATAATTATTTACAGGGGAAAAAGGCAGAAGCTGCTTCTGCATGCCATGTGGCTCAAGTTGCATAGCCACATTCCCCTTAGGGCTCAGAATAATTTAAAGTTCCAACAGCTTTAAGTTTGAATTATTAAATTCACAACCCGCCTGTAATCCAGTACTTTGGGAGACCCAGGTGAGAGGATTGCCTTAGTTCACAGGTTCGACACCGGCCTGAGCAATTTGGTGAGACCTTGTCTCTACAAAAAATCAAAAAATTAGCCAGGCGTGGTAGCGCGTGCCTGTAGTTCTAGCTACTTGGAAGGCTGAAGTAGAAGGATTGTTCAAGCACAGCAGGCCGAGGCTGAAGTGGTCATGAGTGTGCCACTGCACTCCAGCCTGGGCGACAGAGTGAGACTCCAACACACACACACACACACACACACACACACACACACACACACACACACACACAACACACACACACACACACACACACACACACACACACACACACGCAAAAATTTCTCAACTCTTGCTAAGTATTTTGTAATCTCTGAGCTCTGGAGGGCAGAGGGTAAGTCTTCTTCCCTTAGATTCATGCAGCGTTGAGGAAATTGCTAGACTGTGGTAGGTACCCAGTCTCAAATACAGCAGAGAGGCCCAGGAAAGGGGACTGAAAGTGTCAGGGATGGTTCGTAGTGACTCAGACCACATGCTTTTCCCAGAGCCTACTTCTGGTTGTTGGGTGTTAAGAGACCAAGGGAAAATGTCCCCTCTGCCCTTTGAGGGTTTGCTGAAAAATCAACTGACAAAAGGCAGATTAACAAGAGAAAAGGTTTACAAATTTATTAGCATGCATGGGGAGAATCACAGAGTGACAACCCCAATCTCCCAGTGAGGTCCAGAGCTCTTGAAGTTATGGAAAGAAAGGGGCTCAGAGCATGACCCAAAACACATACAGTGGCAAATCAGGTTTCAGTGGCAAGACAGGTTAAAGGGGGCGGGGAGGGGGGGCAGTGTATGGGACGCCTGGCCAGCAAAGGTGGTTTTGTTATAAAGATGAAACCATGCAAGTAGCAGCCCTCAGAGAGAATAGATGGTGAGTGTTTCTTTCAGACCATTGACGGTGTCAAGACTCTCAATTACTCTTTCTTAGATCTGGACAAGGAAGGGTGTCAGAGAAAGCCTGGCTGCATCAGTGAAAATTTTCTTTACAGATGCAAACCTCCCCACAGAAGACAGTTTCTCAGCTATTCTTATATTTCTAGCCCTTCTGAGTAGCCATTGTGGAGTATGTCAAAGAATATATTTCGGGGTGAAATATTTTGGTTTCCTTTAGTGTCCTTACCTTTCCTCAAGCTGGGGATTATTTACTGCTATAGGAATTCTTTAACTCCCTCCAGAAGTGATGGGAAAACTTAGTAGTGCTCCAACGAGCCCTCCAAAACTGTGGTGAGAAGATGAAGGTGCTGTGTGAAATTATAGACTCCAGTCCCAGGGTATCACCGCCAAAGACATGGATGAAAGCCACAGTCAGTGGTTCAGCTTCTGGTTTTGTGAGTAGTGGGGAGGAGTTCA
Source organism: Carlito syrichta (assembly GCF_000164805.1). Taxonomy (NCBI): domain Eukaryota; kingdom Metazoa; phylum Chordata; class Mammalia; order Primates; family Tarsiidae; genus Carlito; species Carlito syrichta. The sequence goes on along the minus strand of NW_007252193.1, from coordinate 29,034 downwards.
TAAGCACAGAGGAATGGCACTTCCATCTTCTCCTCCTCACTTCCACTCCCAAGACCTAGGCCCAGTTCTCCAGAAATGAGGTCTAAGAGCAATTTGAGTACCTACCTCTTTCGTGGTCCAAGGACCCCTGCTAAGGGTGAGACTGAAGGCACTTAGGCTTTTATTCTGGTCTTCCCTCGTGGAGGGGCCTCTTGGTCTGGTTTGTGGAAGTCTTGATATCCACACCCCAGACTGTTTCCTCTATCCTTGTGCCTGGGTATGCAAGAATCCTCTTTGCACCCTGTTTTAAATAGTATTATGCATAGCAACATAGACATTTTTATGACTGGAAAAAATATAAATGGTGGTTGAGCCACTTCATTCAGCAGAAAGAAATAAATACTGTATGTTTAGGGTGTTTTTTTGTTTTTCAGTGAACTATTCCCATGATCTATTTTTCTGACTGCAGAACCTCAAACATTGTTAAGGAATTATAAATAGCATGTGAATCAATCTGTAACATTGTCTTCTTACACAGGCTCTTTAAATCCCGGTAATGATTTAATACACAAACATGCCCGGTGCACCTGCCTCGGTGAAACAGCAATTTCCCCTGTTGAGTGGTGTGTGATTTCCTCCCTCTGTTCTGACTAGGCGGTGCTTTCTTCTTTTTTTTTTCCTTCTTATTACTGATCCTATGCTTCTTTCCAGTAGCTCAGGTTTATCCTGTGCATTAGATACGCTTCTAAGGGATTTTAATTTGCTGGAGCAGTGTCTGGAAATGTGATCAGGCAAAGGGTGCACAGCGTCACAAAGGCATCCTTCTTTCCAACTGAGCTAAGGTTGAAGGATCGCATGGGCTTCCTCTATGAATAAAACTCAGAGCCAGTTTTGCTACCGAAGCATAATTCAGGACTAAATTGTTAACGGAGAAGTAATTTGTATCTGGTGAATAAATATGACAAAACTGGACCCCGCACATTTTTTTTTTCCTTCTTATTCTTTGTGCTAAAAGCAGAGTGCAGGAGGAAAAAATCATTTGAAAATGAGCAGAAAAATTCATGGGTGGGCTGATGGGGGAAGCCGCGTTTTGGTGATCAGCTACAGAAGGTTTTCATGCTGTTCAGGTTCTGCTCTTTAGAATTGTTGGCATGAAGAATATTTTAACCAGATCAACTGAGATGAGCAGGGTTAGGGGAATGATTCATATGTGAGCATCATATTAAGATCTAAAAAGTCAGTGAATATACGATGTGGTTAGATTTTCTTTGGAAGGAATAAAAATATTTTACCCACAATATAGTTCTTTGACTCATTGTGAGATGGCTACCAGTTCTGTTTGCTGGCCCTACAAAGCTGTCTTCTGTGAGGAGTTTTGCATTTGTAAAGAAAATCTGCACTGATACAGCCAGGCTTTCTCTCTTGTCCAGATCTAGGAAAAATTAACTGAGAGGTTGACACCTCTGTAGGTCTGAAAGAAACATTCACTATCTATTCTCTCCGACAGCTGCTACCTGTGAGGTTTCATCTACTTACAAGACCAGGGTCCTTTGCTAGCCAGGTCTCCTCTTCTCCCATAACCTGTCTTGCCACTGAAACCTGATTTCCCAGCATAATCTGATTTGGCCATGTTCTGAGCATACATTCTTTGTGTAACCTCAAGATAGTAATAAACTCTGTACCTCTTGGGAAGTTGGGTCTTCATTTTGAAGGCTCCTCTGTATACATGTTAAATACATTTGTATGCCTTTTTTTCCTGTTAATCAATCTGCCTCATGTCAGTGATTTTCAACAAACCATGGAGCCAGGGGCCTTGACCCTTGCTCTTTATTACTCAAGGTTGGCTTGAACTTCCTCTTATCCTTGGAGAAGCTTTGCCCTACCCAAGACCATCCCCTAGTGCTGTTGTGTGCTCTCAGATAGGTTCTCTTGTTCTTAGGTAGTGTCATCTCTCTGAGCTATGGTTCCATCACCTCAGTTACAACTGATCATTACTCTGGACTCAGTGATTCTTCACTGCTTCACCTGTGTTACCTCTACCATGGCTTCATAAGAGATCCTACAGCTGGTACCAGGCTATCATGAGACACAGAAAGAAGAAATGTTTTGCCTTCAGCCCACGTCCAAATCCTTGGTACCTGTCCCAGAATTTACCTCTTCCTTCAATAATTAACAAGAGAAGTGTCCATTTTCCTCAGGGGAACCCATTCCTATGCACAGTATATAAGTATAATGATCTTGCTCTATGGCTCCAGCAAGGTAGTTATATCAGAACATAATTGTTTGATATTGGTACGTTCTGGGTCATTTATTCATTAATAACATAGTTTTATGAAAGTTGATACTCCAGCCAAGATCAGTCTGTGCCAAGTTCAAGCCAGTACTTTCCACTTTTCCCTGTTCTGGTAAGAAGAATGGTCTGGTAAGAAACACAGGTCCTTTCTATCTCCGGCCAGCTCTTCAACCCAGATTTTCCACCAACAATTTCCAGAGCACAAGCAACAGTGTGCACCATGCCCTTTAGAATCATACAGAGTTAAAAAAAAAACCCAAAAGCTATCCCAGAAGTCTTTCCTCAGAAACTACCGACCCCCACCATCAAAAGACAAGAAATTCTTAAATGACGTCAGCTTAATTAAATCTAGCAGTGTTGTAATTCTTCAACCAAATTTCTTCTTGCTAATAAAACATTACATTCAGGTCAATGGTCACCTCAAAGCACCAGGAACAGTGATGGAGTACTTTCTTTCAGATTCATAAAGGTAAAGGATTTTCATAAAACAAAGGTCAGTCTGCAAAAAAGGATGAATGAAAAATCTCCAAGAAAATTATAAATACTCTTTGCAACTTAGAATGGCTCATCTTTCAGATTCTAACCATCAATTCCAAAAACAAATAATACAAACTTTGATTGATAAATCACTACGCAATGTACTTAATAATGAGAAAAATATGCCCTGAGCAGCTTGTTAAACATTTTCTTTTACTTACTTGGGTCATTTGAGAAATATGAATTAAAATAAGAGTAATCAGAGTCAAGGGACTAGTGGGTGGGGATGGCTTGGGAGAAAAACCTAAATGTTTCAATATTTCTTGATCACCTGCTATAGTCATTGTTGTGCTAGATAATTTACATATGATACTTTATTCTACTTCCCAACCATGTGGTGAATTGACCATTGTTATAATCCCTTGATAGATGAACATACTACTAGGACTAAGGAATATTAAGTATTATATACAAGGTCATGAAACTGATTTGCAAGTGTGGGATGTGGATTCAACCAAGTCTGTAAGATTCCAAATCTCCCCTTCCCTTGACACCACTTTAAGGTTAGGGGGTATTTTCATTAAGCTGTAGAAGCCTAGTGGAATCCCCTTCTCCACATTGGAACTTTGCATATCTTTTGTTATACAAAACAAATGTGACTTTGTACTTTGGCCAATCAAGACAACTAATTTGTTCATTTGAGTCTTTACTATGTGCCAGACACTGGGAATTGCAGACACAGAAGCCAGTGCCAGTGGGGAAAGTACTTTTGGCACTTGTTGGTAAAAAAACAACAATAACAACAACAACAACAACAAAAAACTCTGTAAAAATATTTAAAGAGGCTTATTCTAAACCAACAAGAGTGACCATGGCCCAGGGAACAGTCTCCAATGATTCTGAGAAAGTGTGCCAAAGCAGTTTGGTTACAGTTAGGTTTTATACAATTTAGGGAGACAGGAATTATAGGTAAAGTCATAATCAATACATGTAAGGTGTACGTTGGCTCAGCCTAAAGAGATGAGGTATCTTGCAGTGGGAGCTTAAAGGTCATAAGTGGATTCAAAGAGTTTCTGATTGGTAATTTGTTGAGTTAAGCTTCATCTAAAGACTTGAAGTCAGTAGAAAAAAATACTTGAGTTAAGGTAAGTGAGATTGTGGTGGCCACAGTTCTTGTTATGTAGATGAAGCCTCATAGGTAGCAGCCTTCAGAGATAATAGATGGTGAATGTCTCTTTTCAGACCTTAAAGATGTTAAACTCACTTATTCTCTCCTAGATCTGGGAAAGGCCTAGAAAGGGAATCCCTGGCCACATTATTGGAGATTCTCTACAGATGCATTTTTCTTCCACAAGAGATGGCTTTGCAGGGCCATTTCAAAAGATGCCAAAGTAATCTATTTTGGAGTAAAATATTTTGATTTCCTTCAGGGTCTGCTATCTGTCATGTGATGCTATACCAGAGTCAGGTTGACATTTGATTTCTTAATGCCAAAATAGTTTATTTTGCTGGTCTTTCCCCCCATCTTGGGTGAGTAAGTAGGACTTTATTAGAGGATAGAAATTTTGCCGGTCTTAAGCTGTCTATTTTAACATTAATGATGGTCAATTGTGCCTAAACTCCAAAAGGGTGAGGGTATATAAAAGTTGGTACAATCTCCTTTCCCAACATGGGAACATCCCTTCCCAACAGTTTTTCAGGTTTCTCTGGGGTCCCCTTGGCCAAGAGGACATCTGTTTAGTTGGTTGGGGGGCTTAGGATTTTATTCTTGGTTTACACACTCCTCAAATCACACTTGATACCTGGCTACCAATCCTACCTACACACCAATGCCCTGAGAAAAGACTTAGGGCAGCAAGCAGCCTTAGATCATTGGGGGCATTAAAGGAACTTGAGTAATAGGAAGACTCATTCTCATGATTCTTTGCTGTTTTCCCTTTCTCATTATCTTTCTATAATTCTGTATAATTGACTGGACTTTTAATTGTAAGATAGTAAATTTTTAATCAGGAGAAAATAGTCACAGTCAGATGTATGTGAAGAAAAAGATTTATGGAGCTCTTAGGAAACTTACAGAAAAATCCCCTAAAAAGTCATCTGCGGGGGTCCAGCCCCTGCTGGGTCGTGAGGTTTCCTGAAGGAAAGACGGATAGGCAAAAGACAAAAACATTATATCAGACACCTGCTTCCTGAACAGATGACAATTTAATGTTAGTTAACACAGAGCTTTTATACCATTCGTAAAGGGGCAAGACAAAGAAAATTCCTTCACGTACATATGCTTTAAAAGTTACCACCATCTAGCGGTCTAGAAGCAACAAACAAGCCAAGAACACTATCTACTTTTAGTTAATAAGTCTTTATCATAAAGCCAAAAATGATAATTTTAGTCCAAAGTCCAGAATTACAATCCTTGAAATGTCTCAAGAAAGTTTCCAAGTGCACATTTCTTCATGTAGCAGTAGTTTTCCTCCTGGGGCTTTTATGACCTTCAGAGCTTTGTAGTCGCCTCTCTTGTCCAGGGGTCTTCATTACTTTTCTCTTATCCTGAAGTGTTTATTTCTAAAGAAAACTCAAAAGAAGCTTTTAGTAATGTTTCCCAGGCCCCCAAGGTTGCTTTCTGTCTTTAGTTAATTTATCATAAAAGTATCTGATTAGTATGAGTTCAGTGAAAACACACTCTATAAACGTTAACTTAGAGTTTTAACTATTGAATTAAGTAAAAACCTTAACGATTAATCTTCATCCTAAATCTGTGAAAACAGTGTTATAAATCACCTACATAACTCCTATATAAGTGTTAGAACTTATAATGAATTCATAATGAACTTACTATAAATTTGTGCTTCTAAAAAACTTATGTCTAAACACTAAACTACATAATTCTAAATCAAATAAGGAGTGAATATACTTATATCATTTATTACTTAAGCAATATCTAGTAACTTATAACCAAGTGAAAGAAAGCATTCTTGATGTGCTTCAGAGTTTAACCCTTGCATATGTTAGGAAAAGCCAAATGGCATAGTGGGAAATGGAAAAATGAACCATGACGTTTCCAGGTTAGCTGTGAGTACTTCACATAAACATGCCATTTTCTTCTTCCACAACTGCACAGAATTTCTTCAGCCGTACCAACAGCAAAGATGGAAGACAGAAGGGCCTCAGCTGCCCAGACCTGCTTTGTGGCCAGGGGTCCTCAGTGCACCTGGACTTTGTCAATCAGGCGGGCCTCCAAGGCTGGCTCCCAACAGTCATCATTTGTTATTATTAGTATTGACTTGTTAAAAGTAAATCTCATTACCTTTGTTTTATCTGGTATGTTTATGGGATATGTTTATTTATTAATGAATTTTTCTGAAGCAAATGTAACAGACATGTAAGGGCATTTTGATAATCACTTAGCTATATGGCTGTGTATATTTATTACTGGTCTATAGAGACTGTTCAGAAATGAGGAGTTCCAGGAAAACAATCCCAAAGCATTCAATTCCTTAAAATGCACACCTTCCATAAATCATTTATTCAAAGGATTAAGAAGCAAGATATTTCTGAGTTTGTCTGTGATCAAAAATAATCTTCCTCAGCTTCCTTCCCAGAAGTGTTCAGAATAATTTTCTTTTCTTCAAGTGAAGAGATAGGTATGAGGTTGTAGGGCCCAAGGGAAAAATTTTCCATCACCCTCTGAAAGCTTTTTTAAAAAAATCAGTGGACAAAAAGCAGATTAATAGAAGGAAATACATACACATTTACTAACACGCATGCGAGTCTTACAAAAAATAATATCTCAAGGAAATGGCCAGACGGTTGATACTTTCATACTGTCTTTAGGCTACAGAAAAATGATGGTACTCAGAACATGGCCATAAATAGGTTATGGTAGTAAATTGGGTTATGGTGGTGAGACAGGTTATGGGAGGGGGAGAAGAGGAGACGTGGCCTGCAAAGGGGTCTTGTTACACAGATGAGACTGCACAGGTAGCAGCCCTCGGAGAGAATAGATTGTATTTCTTTCAGATCTATGAAGGTGCCAATCTCTCAATTAACCTTCCTAGATCTGGACAAGGAAGGTCCTCAGAGAAAGCCTGGCTGCATTAGTGCAGATTTTCTTTAAAGATGCAAATCTCCCCACAAAAGACAGTTTCTCTACTATTCTTATATTTCTGGCTCTTCTTAATAGCCATCATGAAATGTGTCAGGGAAATATATTTGGGGTGAAATACTTTGGTTTCCCTCAAGGTCATGGTAAACATGGGTGGGTGCACCTGCCAGGGGGTTTGCTGCAGAAGCCGCTCTCCATAAGCCTGATCTGGTCAAGGGAATTCTATCATGCCCCGTCTTGTCTCTTTGCACACACTGTTGCTTCCCTGCCTGGTGGACGCTGGCAGACATCCCTGAAGTCCATAAGTGACACCCAAAGAAGCAGGTAATGCTACCCAGTGAGGCAGAGAATGCCACTTCAGGGAAGACTTTTAAGCCATTTCATACCAGCTCCCTTATTCTAGTTTTGAAGACTGAAGCATGGAAAGGGTCACTGACTTGTCCATGATCACAAATAGTTGCCAGAAAAGTTGAGACTCCACCTGAAATTTTTTACTATTCCATCCTGAGGTGTGAGGCACCAGGGAGCTCATCTGATCTAAAATTCCACCCCCTTCAGCCTGTTCTTGAAAGAGCAGCAACAACATCTGAAGCCTGCAAATCTGGGAATACAGTTCAGTAGCACTTTGTCATCAGATATCCAGGAAGCAAAGAAAATGTGTTTGAATAAAAGATGTCCATACACAGTAAGCAAGTATGTGCACATCAGTTATGAAGAAGGGATATGGCAACAAGGTGTACGCAGTGTTTCTTACCTAATAATTGCAGATTGAAGATTAGAGTGAAGTTCTAGAACCTTCCACTGTCCTTGGGCCCTGCTTAATTTACCAACAGTACCTTAAGCCTCACAAACAGAGTACATGTTTCTTGTCATCTTTCTACTCTGAATTTTTTTAGGATGAGGACAACATGGGGATTCTTACTGGACTTTGCATTACTATGTATGTGGGGACCCTGAATCCACACTTCTCTTCCCTCCCCCTTTTTTAAGAGACAAGGTCTTGCTCTGTTATCCAGGCTGTTCTCAAACTCCTGGCCTCAAATGATCCTCCAACCTTAACCTCTCAAAGTGCTGGGATTACAGGTTAAGCCCCCATACCTGGCTCTCCTTTTTAAATTCGGATAAACCAGCATTTCAAGGCTATTCCATCATCAGCCTCTCACTGCCCTGGAAATTAAGAATGGGTGAAGAGGAGACATGGCAGAGTGGGGCCTTTGGGCTAAACTTGCAAGACAGACATATCAGTTGGTCTGAAAGGTGCCTAAAATAATTTGAGACACTATCTGAAAACCTAAGGTTTCATTAAAAAATCTGGATTTTGACTCGGCCTGTAATCCCAGCACTGTGGGAGGCTGAGGTGAGTAGATTGCCTGAGCCTGCAGGTTCGAGACCAGCCCAGGCAACTTGATGAGACCTCATCTCTACAATAAATAAAAAATTAGCCGGGCATGGTAGTGCACACCTATAGTTCCAGCTACTTGGAAGGCTGAGGCAGAAGGATCACTTAAGCCCAGTAGGTCGACACTGGGGTGGCTGTGAGTGTGCCATGGTACTCTAGCATAGGTGACAGAGTGAGATTCCAACTCAAAAAACAGAAAACAAAAAATCTGAATTTTGGGTGTCTCTTTAAATAAAAAAATCAGAAAATCAGGCCACATGGAGCCCCAATTCTTTGGGGCAAAAATGAGCAGGTTCTGGCTGGCCTCTGTGCCTTCTAGACTAGCCATGCATTCCCTCACTGAGCCTCCTGGTACATAACGTTTCGGGGTTTGCAACCCTTATTGAAGAGGAAATAATAAAAACCACTAAACCACATCTCCACCGAATTCACTTATTCTTTTATTCACTCACAAATATTTACTGAACTCAACTCTATGCCAGTGTCAACTCTAATATGAACTTGTTCATGAAATTGAACATTCATTCATTTATCAAATGTTTCTCAAAGAAGTGCTATTATAGCCACTGAAGATGCCGGAATAAACAGAGCCAAAGAGATCTCTGCTTTCATGGAACTCACACTTTTGCATTTAAGTCCCTAATGTGACACTTTCATTCTCTCACCCTCTATCCCCCTGTCTCATTGCCTGCCACTTCCTTAAACATTTCGAGGTGTTAGTAACATTATCAATTTATAACTGGCTTGGTCCGTGCCCACAGAAGCTTGTAAGTGGTCAAGCCAGGCTCAGATTAAGACCTCCTGTTTGCTGTACCCATGCTCTGTTCAATTCCCACCACATCTGCAGGAGACTGACAAGATACCTGAGGGTCTGTCAAACAAGACTGAAGAGAAATATTTTCAGTGGCTTGTCTACAACATCTCCTCTTTTGACAGCATGGCAGACTGAATAATTGTCCTCCAAAGATGTCTATGCTCTAATTTCTGGAACCTGTGAATATGTTACCTTATGTGACAAAGGGACTTGGCTGACATGACTCACTTAAGGGTCTTGAGATAGATTGTCTGGGTGGGCCCCATGCAGTCACAAGTGCTTTTGTACAAGGGAGGCAGGAGGTCAGAGGGGAAAGAAGGTCCTACCTATTGGCTTTAAAGATGAAGGAAGGTGTACAAGAGCCGAAAGACACAGGTGGCCTCTGGGAACTGGAAAGGGAAGGGAAAGGAATTCTTCCTGGACACTCTAGAAGGAACCCAGCACTGTGGACCCATTTAGATTTCTGACCTCCAGAAACATTGGATAATAAATCAGTGTTCTTTAAAGTTTGTGGTGATTTGTTACAGTACAATAGGAAATGGATACAGTAGTTGAAAGGTTTCCTTAACTGTGAAATGTGAGCTTTGGACGAGTTTACTCCCAAACCTCTTTCTGCTGTGTGGTCTAGGTCCACAGGGTTGGGCCCTCAGCAGTGGACAGGTAGGATCAGTCAAGGCCACATACTGACTGGGCATGTTGGAGTTTCACAGGCATTCACTTAGGGAACAAATGCTGTCAGTGACCAGTCTAAAATGCAAGCAGCATTTTACTGGCAGCCTCTTAAAAGCCCATGACTCATTCAGAAATACAACATTTGGTCGATGAATATGTCAGACTTTCAGGTAAATTTAATCAATGGACAACCACTCTTTTATTTTTCTCCAAACCAGAATTTCGTTTTACATTTCATTCCATTAGCCTTGATGTAAAGCGGCAGTTGATCGCAAGCCGTATTGACAGGCCCTCCTGGGCATAATCAGTAGTTACCCTAAATCACTTATTCACTGTATGAGTCATGGCACACACAAGAGCTGACAGTCACTGAGTATTTAACTATAAAGCTAAAATAACAGAATACTCAAAATCTCTTATTTCAGTTATTTAATTAACCTTAATTAGTTGGAAGGCATTTGATTACCTTGTGGCATATTGAATCATAACCCATGTAGTATTTTTTCTTGCCATGGTAAAGGGCACAGGCAGGTGATTCTAGGGGGCAGGGTTAGAGGGGATGGTAGTGGAACCATCCTCACAGGGTTAACAAGCTTGTATAGTTATAATGAAGCATTCATCCGGCTGTTCTTTGATCCAGTTCCTTGTTGCTGAAAGCCATGTAGCACTAGATACTGGCAACACTTCAGCCTGCTCCAAAACCCTTAAAAACCCCAGCCCCAAACTACTTGGAGAGACAGATTTGAGGTTTCCTCCTGTCTCCTCATTTGGTGGCCCTACAATTAAACCTCTTCTCTGCTGCAGCTACTGTCTCAGCGTGTTGACTAGCCACACATCAGAAAACAGACCTATTATGGTTACAGTTGTGTCTGATTTTGGAAGGCCAGCCCTCCTGTGCTTCACAGGTGAGAATTCACTGCCTCTTGGCATGGCTGTCTTCCTTTAACACAAGGGATGAGGCAAATTACTTTAGATCAACAAATGTTTCTTGATCAACTACTAAGAGGCAGGCTTTCCATTAGAGGTATAAAGATGAATAAGGCTCAAAACTGGCCCTGAAGGGTCTTTGGCCTCAGCAAGAAGAGCAGAAGTTAAAACTCAGGAAATGTCTCTAAAGTTTTTGGCCTGTTTTCCTGATGATGAATTATTTGGTTTAGAAATATTGGTGATGAGAAAACTAATAGTAATTTATGAAGGCCGTTTTTAGACATTCCCCTCTGTCAGCAGGCTCACAGCATAGATTTTGAGATTGGAGAAAGTAGCAGACATGAGGATTTTTTTCTGGTCACCAGAAGGCACTTGGTAAGTGGGATTGTAAAGTTGGCAGAGCACAGCTACTTGAGTCTAGGAGAATGGTTCTGGGTGGCCTTTGCATGGTATCAGATCACTATTGGGTGCCATAAAGCTCATGGTCACTACAGTTTGAGAACCTGAGAAGAAATTAAATGAAACCAATAGAAAACCCAGCTTTGAATGAAAAACTCTGTGTTGGTCATACTTTGAGAGTGAAATGCAAATTTGTTACAAAGGTAAACAAAGTAGACCTCTGTCAGTAACAGAGCAAAGGGGGTGCTTGAATTCCCCCAGGTTTTGCTTTTCTGAGCATTTGAGGCACAGCAATTTAACCCAATCTAATTCTTTTATAAGTGCATAAGCCCTTTGGGTTTATCACATGAGTATTCTTCCTGTGAGGTAGATGCCCAGTATTAGTGAGAATAGTGATATATAAAAAAATTCAGTCTCCTATTGTCCCCCTTCCCTTGCCAGGGCTTGTTAGAGTCACAGAGTAGAGATCTATCTATAATTGCATTGAGCGAGGAGCATTTACTGAGGGCAACATCTTGTGTATAAAACAGTACTTGGTACTATGGGGCTGTTGAAGTGTGTAAGAGGCAGGCTCTATTCTGGAGGGGTCTGCAGTCTGTTTAGGGGCCAGCCATATCCCTGAAAAGATAATTATATAAAGGTTTGAAAGCTAAATACCTATCAAAGGCTATAGACTATCAGTGCTGTAAGAGTTGAATTGAGGATAGGAGGCTCAGGAAAGCCATTTTGGAAGAAGTAAGCCTTGAACTGGATTTTGGAAGGGCAAGCAGGATGTCCTAGAAGTGTGCGTGCTTCTTTTGTGTGTGGTTTGCATACTACTGCTTACCAGAGAAGTAGCATGGCATTGTGGAAAGAGTCCAGGATCTTTCTTTTCTCCCCTAAACTCATCAGTTGTGGCTATGTCATCTTTTTACATGACTTTTTAAAAAAAGAGTTCATAATCTTTTTTTTTTTTTTTGAGTTGGAGTCTCACTCTGTCGCCCAGACTGGAGTGCAGTGGCTGCTCTGCTCCCGGCCACCGCAGCCTCGACCTGCTGGGCTCCGGCAATCCTTCCACCTCAGCCTTCCAAGTAGCTGGAACTACAGACGCGTGCTACCACGCCCGGCTAATTTTTGATTTGTTGTAGAGATGAGGTCTCGTCAAGTTGCCCAGGCGGGTCTTGAACCCGTGGGCTCAGGCAATCCACTCACCTTGGCCTCCCAAAGTGCTGGGATTACAGGCTGAACCACCGAGCCCGGCCAAGAGTTCATAATCTTGAAGATAGACCTAAATTCAAATCACAAATCCCAGTTCTGCCATTTCCTATCAGTGTGAGCAAAGCAGTAACTGTCTATGAACCTCAGTTTTTCCACTTATAAAATAGATTAATACTTATCTCAACATGTTTTTATAAAGATTAAAATGATTAGCCAGGCGTGGTAGTGCACACCTGTAGTTCCAGCTACTTGGAAGACTGAGGCAGAAGGATGGCCGGAGCCCAGCAGGTTGAGGCTGCGGTGGCTGGGAGTGGCCACTGCACTCCAGTCTAGGCAACAGAGTGAGACTCCAACTCAAAAAGAAAAAAAAAAAATGAAAATGAAAAAAAAGTAAGGTGCCTAACCCAGTCTGAAAATTATAGTTGTTAGGATAATGGTTAAATGGATTTAACAAAGACTCCCAAGACTCCTAGCATTTAAAGAGTAGAGATATTCACTTCTGTCTCATGTTAATAGTCCTTAGTAATGGTTTGAGTCAGTGAGGGAATCTCACTCCATGAAGTTTATCAAAGATCCATGATCCTTTCATCTTGTTCTGTCATCTCTAGGGCAGGAACATGAAAATGATGGCCCCAGATTCCTTCCAAGTAGCTGGAACTACAGGCATGCACCACCACACCTGGGTAACCAGTTGTTTTTGTAAATAAAGCTTTATTGGAACACAGCCATGCCCACTTGCTAGCATACTGTTTACAGCTACTTTAATTGGTAGAGTTGGGTAACTGCAACAAAAACAAATGGACTCCAAAGCCAAAAATATTTACTAACTGGATCTTTAAGAAAATAAGTTTGCTGAACTCTGCTCTAGGGCATTGCCATCATCTGTATGGTAGGGACTGGGTTATAGGAGTGTCCACATTCCAGCTCACTATGTAGAAGAAAAATAAAATTGAGGGCAACAATTTTCCTTTTAAGATGGAAGTTGCATACATGACTTCAGCTTACACCTCATTGATGAAAACGGTCATGCATATGGTCATATGTAGCTGTAAGGGTAGCTGGGATGTGCAGTGTTTACTTGGGCAGTCATATGCCCAGCTCTAACATATCAGTTTGGAATAAGGGATGCATGAATTCTGGTGAAAACCAACAGTGTCTGTAACATTAGTATCCATTATGCACTTCCTTTCCCTTCTTTCCAAATGTCAAACGACCCCCTCAAAATCCCCAATTCTTGATCCTTCATTGCAATGCCCTCAAGCTTTTGTTGCTTACTTTCCAGGGTTTCACTATTTTTATTTCTGATCTCTAATGTCACACAGTTCTCATCTAATCTTAGAAAATCCAGTTGACCTTTCTAAAACCTGCTTTATAATTTATGGCAGGGTTTCTCAATCTTGGCACTTGACATATAATTTGCTTTGGGGGCCATCCTGGGCAATGTAGAATACTAAGCAGTATCCCTGTCTCCTGCCCAGTGGATGCCAGTAGTATCCCCAGTTGTGACCAGAAATGTCTCCAGACATTTGCAGCTCTCCCTTGGAGAACAAAATTGCCCCAGTTGAGAACGACTGATTTGTAGGATGATGAGATCTCTACCCTTTGTCCCTTCATGGGTTTAATGATCACCCATATCTCAGCTGTAGTAGGATTTCCCCCTTTGAAATGATGATCCTTTTGATTTTACAAAGCAATGTTATTCAACTAAATTTTTTTTTTTTTGTTTGAGTTGGAGTCTCACTCGGTCGCCCAGACTGGAGTGCAGTGGCCGCTCCCGGCCACCGCAGCCTCGACCTGCTGGGCTCCAGCGATCCCTCCGCCTCAGCCTTCCAAGTAGCTGGAACTACAGGCGCGCGCTACCATGCCGGCTAATTTTTTTGAATTATTGTAGAGATGAGGTCTCGCCAAGTTGCCCAAGCAGATGTTGAACCTGCGGGCTCAGGCAATCCACTCACCTCAGCCTCCCAAAGAGCGGGATTACAGGCTGAGCCACCAAGCCCGGTTTATTCAACTAAATTTAACTTCTTCTTTTTTTTTTTTTTTGAGTTGGCTTCTCACTCTGTCGCCCAGACTGGAGTGCAGTGGCCACTCCCGGCCACCGCAGCCTCGACCTGCTGGGCTCCGGCGATCCTTCCTCCTCAGCCTTCCGAGTAGCCGGAATTACAGGTGCGCTACCACGCCCGGCTGATTTTTTGATTTATTGTAAAGATGAGGTCTCGCTGCCCAGGCGGGTCTCGAACCCGCGGGCTCAGGCAATCCACTCACCTCAGCCTCCCAAAGGCATGGGATTACAGGCTGAGCCACCGAGCCCGGCTAAATTTAACTTCTTGAGTATTTAGTCTCTATCTCCAGGTGTGAAGCCTTTTAACTCTGAGGCGCTCTAGGTCATTATTCCACCCAAATAATCTCATGAACGCTAGGATCTATTCTAGAATATCTCAAATAGCAGATCTGGGCCTTAGGTTAGGAGAAACTCTGAGGCAGAGAGAAGAGAAACCGTTGGGCAAAACATGGGGGTGGGAAGAAGAGGAGCTCACCAAGAAACAGTGAAGGAGGACTTGCTACAGTTCTTGTACTCATGGCAATAAGTTATGTACTCATCAGATGCTACATGTTATTCTATTCCTCAAATTTCAAGATGTATAAAAATCACCTGGAACTCTTGTTTAAAATTCAGATTTGTTTAATCTACTTCCAGAGATTCTAGTTCAGTTGATCTTGTGGGGGTGGAGGAGCAGAAATGTGCATTTTTTCCCCCATTTATTTAAAAAACTTTATTATTTTATTAAAATTTTTTTGTTTTAAGGATGTAGGGTACAATTCGGGGTTAGGTATACAAATGTTGATTATGCAGGTACCCTTGTTGATGAGGTATGTCCTTCCCTCCCCTAAGAAATGTGCATTTTTAATAATTTCCCCAGGAGATTCTGATGCTGTTGAGTCAATTTAAAATATACTGTCTTTGATTAACTTTTCAGAAATGTTTACAATGTTCCCGTTTTCATTTAAACTATAGCTGTCAATTGTGAACCACACTTAGAGTCAGTAGTTTATTTTGTAACTTAGCTCAGGTTCTAATTAATGACATATATGCCAAATGAGGAACAAAGCGTGGCCTTGTTAATTGCCTGCCAGCACCTCTCATGCCAGCACAGACCTCTCCAGGACTGGACTGGCCCATGTGCTTTAGGCTGGAGCCAAACTCGCCTTCTAGTTTCTCCTCCCTGAATTTTTCTACCTGTTGTATTTCTTGCCTGTCCCTCTAACATAAATGAGAGTCAGGGCCTTGATACTGCAATATGAGGTAAAGTCTATCAATTACACCCTTTAGTGACCGAGGAAAGGGAGCAAGATAGCGGGCGACCAAACTGTCATGTAAGATAAAAATTGGGACCAAAATCAGCAAGAATGGTGGGATTTGCCCCAACACTTGCACAGTGCAGCCTCCCCTGCCCCCATCTTGGCCTGACCCAACATTCACTCAACAGGACTGACCCAGCCAATGGCCACACTGTGTTCTAGCTGGGCCCTCGCCTCTCTTGACCCGAGAATATGGCTTCATTAACTTCATTAACTTTAGAACACAACTCAATTGGATTTGTTGGATTTTGAATTCAGAGGCTCATTTAATACTAGGCTTGAACCCTATTCATTCCCTACTTCAGTGATTCTCTGCTAAGTTCTTTCCACTGCTCTCAAACTATGAATTTAATTAGAATACCTGAATTCCTCAGACTCACACTCTCTCTGGAAGGGGTTTCTCTCTACTTAGTTTGATGTCATGTGTCCTTGTTCACATTCCTCTGTCCTTGGTATTTTGCTTTTTTCTTTCTTTCTTTTTTTTTTTTTTTTAAATAATGAAGATCCATTTTGTCAGGCAGGACAGGTCCTGGACTCTCTCTGGCTGCTCTCCCTGTCTGGCCTCCTGAGGGTTGGGCTAAATCTCTCTGGATGCACATTCTTCACTTCTAGGGTCTGAACACATCTGGGGCAGGATTATGAAGCAGCAATTTCCCTGAGATTTGTCAAATTCACCAAAAACTAGAGAAGCCACCTTCATTCTTAAGGGAGAAGATTATGTGAAGCCTTTTTCAGGGACAGACTGGGTTGAGCTATTTTTGCCAAAGTAATAGAAAAAAAACATAACTAGAGCAGGTAGTAAGGCTAGAACTGCTCCCTTACTAGTGAGAAGAGACAATCATTTGCAGATAAAGAGTTTGGGGCTGGGTATGGCGGCTCATGCTTAAAATCCTGGGGCTTTGGAAGGCTGAGGCAGAAGGATTGCTTGATCCCGGGAGCTTGAAACCAGCCTGGGCAACAGAGCAAGACCTCAGCTCTACAGAAGATACAATAAAAAATTAGCTGGGCATGACAGCACATGTCTGTAGTTCCAGCTACTCAGGAGTCTGAGCTGGGAGGATTGTCTGAGACCAGGAGGTCAAGGCTGCAGTGAGCACCACCGCCCTCCAGCCTGGATGACACAGCAAGATCGTGTCTCAGAAAATAAAAACAAAACAAAAGGAGTTTGCACCTTGCCTTCCCTGTAGCCAGGTGGACAGGCCAGCTCTCAACAAGTGGGCACTTTTTACCTCTGCTCCCATCTCCTCCTCCTGGGACCCTGCTTTCCTGCCATTGCTCAGCTGACCCCACCTCATTCTTTCATAATACATACCCAGTACACATGTTCACATGCTTGCACCAAATTCATTCATCAGTCATCTAATCTGACAGTTCAAAATATTTGTCAGCCCTTTATTTACTTAATAAACTGCAAATATTCACCGGGCTAGTATCCATGGTTATTTTGAGGGGAAGATGTTCTCTGCAGTGGGTTTTAAAAAAATCCATGTTCCATCTTTTTTCCATTAAGTAATACCTTAAATTTTATAGTTTGTAGGAAAATGATACCTAGTGATGCTAACCTGGATGTGTCCATGTGCATGAAATAGCAAAATACATGGCCCCCAGTAAATCATAGTTCTAAATTACATGTCCAAATAAGAAATGTAGAAGTCATTCAAGAATAAGGAAATTTTGCAAAACCAACATTTGAGCAAATATGCTGTAAACACCAAGGGGACTGGTGTCTACGAGACAGCACAGAGCCAGGGCAAGAGCATCCCGTTGGCAATCAGGATTGCCAAGGCTAATTGCAGCTCAGTTGCTGGGTGACTAGTTCATGAGTGACACAGCTTCTCTGGTCCTTCCTCATGTGTAAGACATGAGGACTGGCACAAATGTCAGCTGAAAGCCCTTCAGGCTCCAAGTCTGTGACACTTTGATGGTTCATGTTCCTAGATGAAGGGACACCACTGGGAGAAATTGCTTCCTTTGTAAGTCAGTAAATTGGAATGAAAGTGCCTGTGATTCTCTCCGTAAAGGTCGGCGCAGCTGACGATCACAATTCTCATGAACTCAATAAACTGCGCAATATTCTGGAAACAGCTGCCTCTCAGGAGTGGTGTTGAAGTCATCCAATTGGGAAAACAGAGGACAAGAAATAATCTTGAAATGGCTTCAGTGAGACATAAGACTGATAGAAATTGCAGCCGTGCTCTTTATAGAATTGAAATCTGCTGCACAACTATTTGTGCAGGTTGTGCTTAAAATGCATGTGTTTACTATTTTAGGGGTTGCTTTTTTGTTTTCCTTAAAGAGCCAGGGAAATAGGAAAGAAATAGATTTATTTAGAATTCAAAGAGGCAGATGTGCTATTTGCAACAAAAAGAAAAGACAAAGGAAAAAACTTAATGGCTGTGGCAGCATGTCTGTGCTGTTCCCTTCAGCAGTGAGTAAATTGTGACCTAATTTGTGAGCTTTTCTCCCGGATTTGAGGGGAAGACCTTGTTGCTGTCTCTCCCCATTAGTTTCTCTGGAAGCAGGGCTGCTGGGAGAAATGGCTTGGCAGTACGGCAGGAGTTAGATTACACAATGCTGTGGGAAATTCTCCAACTACCAGAGAGACCAATGGCTTGGGAGAGAATGGAGTCAGCAGCTCTGAGACCTCCGGAACAGTACACCCTGCTAGTTCCTCCTCCCTGGAGTACGAGCCTGGTTTCTAAAGAAGAAGAATACAAACTGCAGCTAGGCTTGCTTTACTCACCCCTCTTCTTTTACATTTGTTCCTTCTTTTTCTTTTCTTTTTTTTTTTGAGTTGGAGTCTCACTCTATCCCCAAGCACTGTGTACAGTCCAAGGCAGCAGGCAGTTGAATATACAAAAATACTCTTCTGGAAACATCTTTCTGTCCACCTCCAAAACAGTGATTTTTTATCCAGCAAGACCATTTATTTGGAGGCACAGAGCAGTTGACTGGACCATTACATAGTTGATCAGAATTGGTCAGTAAAATAACCCATCTGAGTGCCAGAATGGGCAAATTGAAATAGCAATTTAAATCAATTACTAAATAACGACTGAATATTTTAAAAAGCAAAATCACTGACTTTGTGTGTGTGTGTGTGTTGGAGTCACACTCCGTTGCCCAGGCTGGAGTGCAGTGACACACTCAAGGCCACCCCAGCATCTACCTGCTGGGCTCCAGCAATCTTTCCGTCTCAGTCTTCCAAGTAGCCAAAACTACAGGTGTGCGCTATCACGCCTGGCTAATTTTTAAAAATTTACTGTAGAGCCGAGGTCTCGCCAAGTTGCCCGGGCTGGTCTTGAATCCACGGGCTCAGGCAATCCACTTGCCTCAGCCTCCCAAAGTGCTGGTATTACAGGCTAAGCCACTGAGCCTGGCCTTTATTTTTCTTTTGCCAGTTAGAATTCATAGTTCATTGTCCCGTCTTACTCTGTTTCTTTCTTTTTTTGTCTTGAGTCATCCTTTCCTTTGTGCTAACCTCAAACACACATATACAATCGCACACTTTCACTCTTGTGTATCTCTCACACTCATGTGCGGATGTTCATACTCACTCTCCACACATACACACACTCTCACACCATGTATGCACACACACACTCACATGTGAACACATGCACTTTCCCACACCATGTATGCACACACATACTCACATACACTCTCATGTATGAACATGTGCACTTTCACACACCTTGTTACACACACACACTTTCTCACACCATGCTTGAATACGTACACTCTCACATTCATGTATGTACACACAAACTCATGCGTGAACATGTGCACTTTCACACACCTTGTATACACACCCACTCTCACACACCATGTATGCACACACTCTCACATGTGAACACATGCCTTTTCACACACCTTGTAAACACACATACTTTCCCACACCATGTATGCTCACATACTCTCACACACCTTTATACACGCACACTTTCCCACACTGTGTACACACACACTTTCATACTCTCTCACATGTGAACACTTGCACATTCACACACCTTGTATACACACACACTTTCCTACACCATGTATGCACACGTGTACTCTCATTTATCATGCACACACACTCTCACGTGTGAACACACACACTTTTACAAACTTTGCATGCACACACACTTTTACATGTCATGTATGCACATATATTCTCACTCACCATGTATGCATACACACACTCATATGTGAACACACACTTTCACACCTTGTATACACATATTTTCACACATCGTGTATGCACACAGAATTTTACACACCATGTTTGCCCCATACACATTTTCATACACCTTGTATGCCCATACCTTCACACATTGTGTATGCACACACTTTTCCATGCACACACATTATGCACACATCCCTGAGACTCCAGTGTCTGGGCTTTGGTGATAAAGCCACTCTGAATTTTTTTCCACTGTTCAATGTAGCTGGAACTGGGTATGTCCATTCCCCAAATCTCAGAGCACTGTGCTGAGGGTTCAATGAGCTTGTAAATGTAATTGGTTTATTGAAGAGCATGGATTTAGTGAGGAACATACATAGAAAAAATTTTATTTATGTTTTCTCCAAATGCGACCTTCCAATATGCTCTGTTGATAGTCTCTTAATGATAGCTTTCCCGTTGTTGTCAAAAAATGCATTTGGGTCCAGATGAAGACTTAATATCTTGTCAGATTTAGGGCTTATGTCACTTCCTTCCCCAAGCACTGCCTTCCCCAAGCACTGCCGGGTCTTGCTGAGAGGAAAAAGGAGTGATTGGCTTTTCTGTTACTTTCCCCTTCTGCTTGTAGGCCCTGTGCAGTTGAGATGAAGAGGGACATGTAACTAGAGATGAGGGGCAACAGTTTTTATTAGGCTGCTGCTGCTGAAATTGTCTCCTGGCTGCCGATGTCCCTTATGCGGGACATCAGGAGTCTAGATCTCTGGAGGGGACACAGGAGGGCGTTTTGGAGGTGAAGTGCTTACCTCCCTGTGCATTTTCCTTGTGTGGGAACCCATCTGGCCTGATGTTTCCTGATGGTACCCTCAGCCTCATGCTCTCTGACCCGCCCATAGACAACCAGTGGCTGGATACCTAAGAAGCCTGGTCAGAGTGTTCCCCATTCTGTGATGC
Source organism: Carlito syrichta (assembly GCF_000164805.1). Lineage (NCBI taxonomy): Eukaryota > Metazoa > Chordata > Mammalia > Primates > Tarsiidae > Carlito > Carlito syrichta. Next base: position 8,299 of record NW_007252193.1, on the reverse strand, counting down.
TCAGGGCAGGCCACACATCCAGCCATGCCATGGGGTAGGCTGCAGGCCTCAGTAGCGCTGCCTGTCTACCCTGCTGTCTGTCTCTGAAAGGCAATCAGGGGAGAGCCACAGGTCTGCTGTGTTGAGGCTGTTCACCCGAGAAAGACCTGCCAGAGATTCTTCTTGCCGTCACGCTCATTCACAAGTAACTTAACTCTGAGTCAGGCAGAATGGTAAGACAGTTCCAGGATCTCTGTCCCTGATATATGCACCCTGCACGACTCCCAAGATGGTGAATATGATGAATTTTACACCTGTGAGGTCCTGTCTTATGGCACCATTGACTTTAAGATACAGTTTATCCCAGCCCAATGGCTCATGCCTGTGTAATCCAAGCACTTTGGTAGGTAGAGGCAAGAGGATTGTCTGAGCCCAAGGGTTCAGACTTGGCAAGACCTCGTCTCTACAATTAAAAAAAAAAACTAACCAGGCGTTGTGCACCTACAGTTCCAGTTACTTGAAAGACAGAGGGAGAAGGTGGTGTGCACCTACAGTTCCAGTTACTTGGAAGGCGGAGGGAGAAGGATTGCCTGAGCCCAGCAGTTCAAGGCTGTGGTGGCAGTGAGCATGAGTATGCCATTGCACCCCAACCTGGGAGACAGAGTGAGACTCCGACTCAGAAAAAGAAAAGATACAGATTATATGGGTTGGGTCTGACCTAATTAGGAGAGAGCTGATAAGGGACTGGGCTCTTTCTGGAAGAGATTTGAAGTGTGAGAGGAAGTCGATGTGGGAGCTGTGTTGCTGGCTTTGAAGATGGAGGGGTCAGGTGGTGAGGAATGCAGATGACCTCTAGCAGTAGCCCTTGGCTAACAGTCAGCAGAAATGGGAACCTCAGTCCTCTAGCTGCAAGACACTGGGTTCTGCCAACAGCCACATGGACTTGGAAGAGACCCCAGGGCGTTGAGTGAGAATCTAGCCAGCCTACACCACAGTGATCCCCTGAGCAGAGAACCCAGCTACACACTGCCTGGACTTTCAACCTTCAGAACTGTGAACTAATGAATTTCTGTTGTTTTTAAGCCACTATGTTTGTGGCAACTTGTTACAAAGCAATAGAAAATGAACACATTGTCCCTTCACCTGCTAGTGAGAAAGAGAGGAAAGACTTCAGCACCCTTCAGCTCAGTCAACAGTCCCCAGTTACAACTGGTGCTTTGCAGGTATGGGTTGGAGGCAAATGGTGGGTGGATCAGAGTCAAATAGGCTTGGAGAAGTGTCTGAGTCCCATCGGAGTCAGCTCTCTGCAGAATGTGTGGGCCCTTAGTATTTGTGGTGTCAACTTTGGATTTAAGCTGCAATATCCAAACAGGAAATGTCCTGTTCCACATCCTGCTACCCAAGGGAAAGGCAGTGGTCCCACAGTCTTCATCTCTTTATAACCAATATGTTGAACAGTGTGACCTCAGGGTGTAATTATTCGGCGATTTTATTTTTGTCTCCCATCGCTCCTTTGTTCTGTGGAGCTAATTAGTCTCTTGTTCCATGGCTTTTATGGTCACCTTCAGGGAATGAAAGATCTTCTAATCAGTAATTAATGTCTAATTCAGAGTAACGGCCAAAACTTTCAGCTCCATTCAAGGTCACAGCTACACCTTTTCCCCAACTGCTATAGGTAGTGGAGGGAGGGGAAGGGCTGACTTAGATCTTCCTCCATCTTGCCCTTTCAAAATTTGCCTGCCGCCTTCCTACCATGCTCTGTGTACCTCTGTGAGGTTGGAAGACAGAAGAAGGGACCAGGGAAGGAATGTTCCAGGCCAGTCTCTACTGCAGGTAGAACATTCCCCATGTAGCATTGTTGTGTCTAAGGAGTCCAAGAGTCAGTTGTATACCCTGCCGAGTCCTGGGAGTCCAGCCCAGAATCCACCCAGTAGGAAGGAGCTTTCTTTTTCCCTCCTTGTCCTCCTTTCACTCATGTAACTCTGTCTTCTGTGGCGTCTTCACACTTCTGTTCTACCTGTTCCCTAATTTCTGCCTCCTCTCCTTCCACCTCCCCTCAGGGTGGATGTTTCTTGACATTCTACCTTTGATTTTCTTCTCTTCTTTTTTGATACTCTGGCTGGTATTTTTCAAGTGTTCCTGGGGCTTGAACTCTTATGTACAGATGGATGACTACAAAATATGCATCTCCAGAAATCTCCCCTGAAAGATTGTCCATGTATCTGATTTTCCGTTGGGGATCTTGACCCCAAAATCCCAGTCTTCTAAAGTCCCATGTGTCTTAAAGAAAAATCACTTCCTCCTGCCCCTGTTTCACCTCCCTCTCACTCCTTGTTTTTCTTAATTGTATCACTTTTTTCCACCCCTCCAGGCAACCCATCGTTTCTTTGGTGACTCCATGCCAAGTCCTTCTGTTCTCCCTTCACAATAGCTGTTGAAAGTGGACTCCTCTTCTGCAACACAGCTGCATCTCCTCTGATTCCACCATTTAGAGGTATCAGCCTTTCTTTCAATCTATATGTTATATAAATAAATAAATAAACATTTTTATAGACTGGGACCATACTGCTCACATCTTCTATAAACTCATTTTCCCCCCCACTTAGCAATATATATTGTGAGGCTAGATGCAGTGGCTCACCACCTGTAATCCAAGCACTTTGGGAGACCAAGGCAGAAGGCTCTTGAGGCCAGAAGTTCGAGATGAGCCTGGGCAACATAGCAAGACCCTGTCTCTAAAAAAAAATATATATATATATTGTTTGCCCTACAAAACAGTTTTTAAATAATTAGCTGGGCATGGTGGTGTATGCTTATAGTTCCAGTCACTTGGGAGGCTGAGATGGGAGGATCACCTGAATGCAGGAGTTGGAGGCTACAGTGAACTATAGTGATGCCACTGCATTCCAACCTGGGCAATGGAGTAAGACTCTGTCTCTAAAAATATGTATAAATTAAAAACATATGTATAGTGGAAATCTTTGTGAGTCATTTCATATTCATCCACAATATTTTCAAATATTATGACAGTTGAGAACTTTGGTTTTGCCATTTGCGGTTCAAAGTTCTGATAGGCTTTTTCTTCTTTTTCAGTTCATGGAGGAATTGCCTTGGAGGAACGAGGAAAATAACATCATGCTTAAGAGATGGTGTCTTGTGTTTCTGGTGAACTAAATTCCATTAGAAGCAGAGTGCAGTGTGAGGTGGACCTGGACGTCGCCTGACTTCCAGTGGGTGATTACCAAGTATTTGTTGAACTGAGGAAAGATGATGGAGGAGACGGGACCAGAGGCAGGGGTCTGGTTGGATTGACAGGAGCAATCACCGGGCTTGGACCAGGACAGATCATTCTTCAAGGACTTGTGGAACCTTGATGAAGACACTTTGCCAGATGTGTCATGTTCCCTTTTCTGTGAGGAGGCACTTGGTGATTGAATGATGGTCTCAGTCTGAGGGTTTTCCCTGGACACAGACTCTTCATGCAAAAATGGGACAGTCCCTGGCAAACCAGGACAGCTGGTAACCTTATTCAATGAGTCCCACTCTGTGTTCCAATTCTCCTCCTAAAGGACATGGAGTGAGTTCAGAAGCTTAGACACCACCATCTCACCCTGATTCCCGAGAGGAGAGTGAAATCTTACAGTCAGAATCTTTTTTATGTGTGAGAGAAATAAATGTCTATCATTTTTATACCTCTGTCATTCCGGATTCTCTGTCATTAGCAGCCAAACTCAATTCTTATATAAATCTGAAACTCATTAAATTAATTTGCATGGACTTACCAATTTTATTCTTAATTACTATGATAACAATAATGAAGTAGTACCCCAAAGTACTACTATAAGGTTTTTGTTTTTTTATTACAGCACTAATGCTTGAATTCTTTTAATAGTTTGTTAATTATCTAGTATGGTCATTTACTGACAACTTTTTTAAAAAAAGAAATGGAAGGACCCATATTCCTTGTAGCATGTGAACAGAGGCCCAGGGCACAACGCCCTGCTCTTGAATTTGAGTGAGCAGTGGAATCTGTTTTGAACGGAGTCTGAGGCACAGCATTAACATACAGCTCATGGCCAAAGTGCATTATATTCACCTTTCATTGTTTTTAGAGATGCGATGTGACCTCTGGCATATCTCCATCTGTGAAATGATAAACCCTTCTTTAAATCAAGATTTTGTTGCATTACAAATGATTGGAGAGAGTTTTTAAAATTATTATTCTAGTGCTGGTCTGCTTCCCTTCTTTCTCTTAAATAATCTGCTTTAGGGATTCAAAGGGTCTACTCATCCCAGGACATGACTATAGCTAATTTGCTGAGAGCCTCTGAACATACCCCAAGCCTGCTTAGGACATCTGCAGGGAAGTTAAATCATTTTAAGTGGGGGAGTTAGGCTAATGTTTTCTGCTAGGAAAAAACCGTGAATCTTGTTATTCTGCACAAGACTTTAAATGGTGGAAACGAATTATGCCACAGATATACAAAAGAAAAATAAATCCATCTGATTTTACTAGAAGCTTGACACTTTTATTTAGAGAATTTATATTTCTGAATGCTGCCTTCATACATTACAAGTGCATTTCAAATGCAATTCTGTTAGGTTGATAGTCTACTCCTTAGAAACAGATCAAGGAGAAAGTGGAGATGGGACCACTTTGAATAAAGAAAGAAAAGGAGGATTTATCTAATGTTGAGATGAATCAAAGAACATAACAAATATTTTTCTTGCAAAAGCAGGGAACTTTTGATAGGCCTGAGAGATTCTGAATAGAAAATGTTTCCCTGCAAATGATTTGTGCCTCTACTTATCTCCCCCAGACTTTAACATGGAAAAACTGAATAGGAATTCAATGCAATGACCCCTTATCTGCTATGTATCAGTTATGGGTGTACACATTGAATGTGTGTTTTAACTTGCTTTCCTTTTGTAGGTTCAACACTGAAGGCTATCTGCTATGCTAGGATAAACTGGCCAGCTGAGGTTATTTGCTGGAGGCATAGTGGAGACTTTTAACCAAGGGGATAAAAGGTAGCTGTGGCGTAGATTTGGATTGTCTTTCCAACAGGTGCTGTAGGGAGGTGCTTGGTACTGAGAGAGGTGTAACTGAGAACGAAATTGGAAGAGTGACCTGTCCTTCCTCACTCCTGGGCTCTAATGAAAGTCAGATGGTCTGCATTAAAATTCACCCTTACGAGGGGACCCAAAAAACCCGGAATTTATTTACAAAAATTATGCATTTATTCTTACATGTTTAAACTTCAGTCACCTTCAAAGTACTCTCTGTTTGATGTAATACACCTATTGAGATGCTTTTTCCCCTGCTTAAAACAGTTTTTGAGCTCATCAATTGTGATGCCTTTTAGTGCTTCTGCCATTTTTTAATTTCACCTCTTCCACATCAACAAAAATGTTTTCCTTGAAGAACTTTTTTCATCCAGAAAAACAACAACAAAAAAGTTGCTCAGGGAGAGATTGGGTGAATAGGGAGGGTAAGGCATGGGGGTCATGCTGGTTTGGGACAAAAACTGCTAAACACTCAGTGTGGTGTGGGCAGGTATGCTTGTAGATCACCCATCATGAAATGGGCAGATGTATTGAAAAAAATCTCCAAAAAAAAAAAAAAATCACTGAAGTCAAATGTAGTCTCTCATAAATGACACTAGCTGGTACACTGAAGCTGATTGGATCCTAGAACACTTACATGGGCAGGCAAGTAGGGGGGAGCGAGGGGATGCGGGGGCGGGAAGCCTATACTACAGGGGTCTGCCCTCCAAAAAATAATTCTGGTTATTTTAGGTCCCCCTCATATTTATGAGAAACCAACTCAGTGCAATCTATTTCCTCAGTGCTAGGTCAGAGGCCACTTTGGCCGCAGACAATGCCGTGAGGAGGTAAAACAACAAATAAATGTCTGAATGAAAATGAAACCTGCCCTCACTAACTTCATTGCTTTTGTTCTTCTCTATTATGAGCCATGTTTTGAATCTCAGTCTCCCGACATGGGATACCAAAAACTGAAGGATCAAGCAGAATGTTCTGAAAATGCACATTCTAGAAGCTGCATGTTCTTTCTTATCTTAAAAGGCATCTGGCAATTGACTTCTTCACATTACTGAACCACTATGGTGGGGAGGTGCGAGGGAAGGGTGGAAGGGGACTTGGGGAGGGTGAGGATTCAGACAGTTGCTCCTGGCTTTTCCAGGCTGTAGGATCTGATTACTCTCCTGAATGAATGCGTGCCTAGGAGGCCAGTCCATGAATCAGACTCCAGTCCTGCTGTGCCAGATTCTGGGTCTGCTTAGGGTCTTGGTGAGCTCATCTATAAAATAATGATTCAGAAAAATTGTGAACCGCTCACTGAGTCCCTTGTCACTGTGAATAAGCATCATGTTCTCCCTCCATGCCAGGTAGCATTATTCTTCCTCTTACCATCCAGCCAGAGAAGGATGGTGCCTGGGAGGCTTCAATCTCGCTCTCTCAGAGGGCACCCCAGTATGACAATGAGCTCATTCTTCCAGGGATGGTCTATCTTGGCATTTGTTTCCTGATTGGGATGTGATTCATGGTCCTGAATACCTGTGACCCTGTGGTATTCCTGCTGGCTGGATTTTTCCACCTGGCGAATTCAGAATACAGAATTTCATCTTGAGAGAAAGTCCAACATTGATTGTCCTTTATTCTCTCTCCCAAGGATGACTGCAGCCAAGTGGGTTTCAGTGACTAGTGCCTGTTTGACTATATTTATCCTGAAGAATATAAAATGGGCAACATTTCTCATCCCCACCCTCCCTCACAAAAGATCTATCACAAAAAAATAAAGTTCATATTGCCCTTAGAAAAATCTTAAATGGTTTTCTTTGTGGTTTCTCATTTCCTGAGACTTTGAGAAAGTTTGACCTAGCTTTTTTTTTTCTTTTTAATATAGTTTATTGGAAAGAGAGAAGGTGGTGCTCTTGTCACTAAGCAATATGAATAGGGAAAAGCTCCCATGGTTGTTTGTTGTATAAACAGTGCAATAATGAAGATAAAGAACTAAAATCCTGACCTTTTTCTCTTTCTTCATAAACCAGTCTGAAATGCCAGCACAGTGTCTGACCACGTTAATATAATGGGAGAGACATCATTCACGCCCTGAGCCTTGACCTTCGCAAGCCGAGGAGAGAATGCTAGTATGCTAGTTGTTTTATGAGAATGACCAGCATAATTTTTATCATTGGGCTGGAGGCACAATATACATGTAATCTCTACTTCAGATATTTATTCAAGATTCTGTTCTTTGGCTCAATTTCAAAAGGCTACTTGACCAACTGCTTTGTGCCTGTCATTTAAATGTTTGTCTGGTGTTGCTTTTCAGTACAGGGAGGCACTTGAAGACAGAGAGATATGTGGATATGTTTTCTTATTTAACTGGTGAAGAAATGGAGCAGTTAACTGGTTTGCCCAATGTCACCAATGCCATTAAACAGGCTCTAGGGCTGTCACTAGAATTCACTTGTGTTAGTATGCAAAACTTGGAGAGCCCAACTCACATTTCTCATAGTGAAGTTTATTTTATGTAAAGGTTTATTTTATGTAAAGAATAGGGAATTTGGATGTAAGAAGAAACAAAAGACTTTCATTCAATATTCATTCGATAAGTAATTTATGGGCCATTGCATACTATCTGGTAACTAGCAGAAATAAAGGTCTTTTGAGTTCTTAGCATGGCCTTTGGAGATAAGACTTCTCTCCTTTGCCTCAACACATAGTCATTTTCATCCACTCATTAAGGCCATTGTTTGTTCATCCACAGACATTTATTGAGCACATGTATGTTAAGCATTGAATTAAGAGCTGAGAATACCAATATTTTGAATAGGCTAGTCTCTCATACAGGGAGCTCAAAAACAAATGAGAGAGAGAAGATCATTTCCACCTGATATACAACATTAGAATAAGACGTGGGATGTTAAGAAAGCACAAAACTTGTGTTTCTAATGCAGTTCAAGGGTGGAATGATTCAGGAATGCCTTCTGGAAGAGGTGATTGGAGTTGTGTCTTATCAGAAGGGTTATCTATGTGGATTTTGAAGAGATAAGAGAGGAAAAGGCATTTCAGACTGAGAGGTAAGCACATATGAGGGCTGCCAATTAAGAAATGGTGTGCTGGCTGGGCGAGGTGGCTCAGGCTGTTATCGCAGCACTATGGGAGGCCAAGGTGTGGGGATTGCCTGACCCCATGGGTTCGAGAACAGCCTGTGCACCTTGGCGAGACCTCATCTCTACAATAAATAAAAAAATTAGCCAGGCATGGTAGCATGTGCCTGTAGTTCCAGCTA
>NW_007252192.1:481648-517512 GCF_000164805.1 Carlito syrichta | reverse complement strand
CAACAGGGTGCCTGAATGAAACGTCATTGTACACCTAACCCTTAACTGTACCCCACAAAAGCATAATAAAAAATACTGATTAATGGAAAAAAAAAATTAAAAAAAAAATTTTTTTTAATTTTCATTTTAAAATTGTGAATTCAGGGTTAGGTATACAAATATATATTATGCAGTTATCCTTGTTGATGAGGTGTGCCCCCCCTTCCCCAGGCAGATATTGACCACTGTCAATCCCACAACCCCCCCCCATCTGCAGTATCGCGCTACGGTCAATCCTTTTCTCATAGTATTATGGTAGTTATTCAAGGTCCACTTATGAGAGAGAAGATGTGATACTCAGCTCTTTGTTTCTGTGAGGGATCACTCAATATTATAAACTGTAATTCCATCCAGGTTGCTGCAAAGTTCATGATTTTGTTCTTCTTTATGGTTGCGTAAAATTTCATTGTGTATCTGTACCACATTTTTTTTTAATCCAATTCTCACTTGATGGGCAGCAAGATTGGTTCCATGTTCTTGCTATTGCAAACAATGCTATGATAAACATACATGTGCAGGTATCTTTTTTATAGAGTGATTAGAGTTCTTTCAGGTATATTCCCAGTAGGGGGATTGCGGGGTCATTTGGAAGGCTGATTTTTAGAACTTTTAGGAATCACCATACTGATTTCCACAGAGGCTGTACTAGTCTACACTCTCACCAACAGTGTAGAAGTGTTCCCACTTTACCACATCCTCTCCAGCATCTGTTATCTTTTGAGTTATTGATTATGGTCATCCTGACTGGAGTTAGGTGGTATCTCAGTGTAGTTTTAATTTGCATCTCCTTGATGACTAGTGAGACAGAACATTCTTTCATTTATCTGTTGGCTGCTCGTATGTCTTCTTTTGAGAAGTGTCTATTCATATTTTTTGCCCACTTTGTAATGGGTCCTTTTTTTGTTTTTTTTTTAATCAGTATGTTTGAGTTCTGTGTAGATCCTTTGTCAGACATGGAGTTGGCAAATATTTTTTCCCAGTCTGTGGGCTGTCTCACTGCTCTCTTGATGGTTTCTTTGGCTTTGCAGAAGCTTGTCAGTTTAAAGAGGTCCCACTTGTCTATCTTATTTCTTATGGCAAGGGCACTTCAGGTTTTGATCAGGAATTGATTGCCAGTTCCAACTTTCATAAGAGTTCCTCCTGCATTTTCTAAGGTTCTTATAGTTTGAGGTTTTACATTTTGCTCCCTGATCCATTTAGATTTAATTTTTGTGTATGGGGATAGGTAGGGGTCCTATTTGAATTTTCTGCATGTGGTCAGCAAGTTTTACCAGCACCATTTAGTGAATAGGTTCTCCTATCCCCCGTAGTGTGTGGTGGAGGCTTTGTCAAAGATGAGTTGGTTGAGAAATTGAGGTTTTGCTTCTGGAATCTCAATTCTGCTCCATTGGTCTATATGCCTGTTCTTGTACCAACAATAGGCTGTTTTGATTATTATTTATAGTAAAGTTTAAAGTCTGGGAATATGATATCCCCTACTTTGCATTCTTTGTTTCTTTTTTATTTTTTATTTTTTTTGAGGATTATTTTGACTATACTTGATTGTTTATGTTTCCATATGAATTCCTGAATCTCTGTTTCTAGGTCTGAGAACAATGTTGCTGGTAATTTGATGGGCATTGCGTTAAATCTGTAGATTGCCTTAGGTAGGATGGACAATGTTGATTTTTCCAATTCATGAGCATGGAATATTTTTTAACTTGTTAGTGTCATCTTTGATTTTTTTGAGCAGTATTTTGTAGGTTTCATTGTAAAGGTCTTTCACATCTCTGGTTAGGAAGATGTGAAGGTATTTCATTTTTTCTGTGGCTATTGTGAATGGAATTGTGCTTTTTATTTGGGTTTCTATTTGTTTATTATTGGTGTATAGAAATGTATCTTTTGCACATTTATTTTACACCCTGAGACTTTGCCAAAGTCCTTTATCAGTACAAGGAGATTTTTGATTGATTCTCTTGGGTTTTCAAGGTATATAATCATGTTGTCTGCAAAGAGAGATAACCTGAATTCCTCTTTTCCTATTTGGATATGCTTGATTGCCTTCTCTTCTCTGATTGCTCTAGCTAGGACTTCCAAATCTATGTTGAACAGGAGGGGTGAGAGCGGGCATCCTGGTCTTGTTCCAGTTTTCAGGGGAAATGGTTCTAATTTCTGTCTGTTTAGGGGTAAACTGGCTGTGGGTTTTTCGTAGATGGCTCTTACTATTTTGAGGTATGTTCAAACTATGCCTAGATGTTCAAGGGTTTTTATCAAGAAGGGGTGCTGGGTTTTATCAAAAGGTTTTTCAGCATCTAATAATATAATCATGTGGTTTTTGTTTTTATGTCTGTTGATGTATTTAATTATGTTTATGTCTTATGAATGTTGAACCAGCCTTGCATCCTGGGGATGAAGCCTACTTGGTCGTGATGGATGATTTTTGAGATGTGTTGATGAATCCTGTTTGCTAGGATCTTGTTGAGAATTTTAGCATCTATGTTCATCAAAGATATTGGCCTATAGTTCTCCTTCTTTGTTGGGTCTTTACCTGGCTTGGGTATCAATGAGATATTAACTTCATAAAATGATTTGGGGAGAGTTACATCTTTCTCAATCACCTAGAATACTTTCAATGGTATTGGTATCAGTTCCTCCTTGTATGTCTTGTAGAATTCTGCTGGAAAGTCATCTGGTCCAGGGCTTTTTTTGGGAGGTCATTTTCTTTCTTTCTTTTTTTTTGATTTGGAGTCTCACTCTGTCACCCAGACTGGAATGCAGTGGCCGCTCCCAGCCACTGCAGCCTCAACCTCCTGGGCTCCAGCGATCCTTCCACCTCAGCCTTCCAAGTAGCCAGAATTACAGGCATGCACTACCATGCCCAGCTGATTTTTGATTTATTGTAGAGATGAGGTCTCCCTGCCCAGGTGGGCCTCGAACCCGCAGGCTCAGGCAATTCACTCACCTCAGCCTCCCAAAGGCGTGGGATTACAGGCTGATCCATTGAGCCTGGCTCATTTTCTAATGACTTGGTCAATTTCCTGTATTGTTATTGGTCTATTTAAGGTCTTGATTTCATCTTGTTTCAACCTTGGGAGGTTGTGTGATGAAAGAAAGTCCTCCATTTCCTTTAGGTTTTCAAGTTTGGTTCCATATAAGTGTACACAGTAGTCTCTGATAATCTTTTGTATGTCTTCAGGATCAGATGTGACTTTATCTTTTGTGTTTCTGATTGTGTATATTTGGGCTTTTTCTCTTTTTCTTGGACAGCCTAGCTAGGGGATCATTGATCTTGTTTATCCTTTCAAAGAAGCAGCTTTTTGTTTCATGGATGTTTTTGGATTATCTTTTTGTCTTCTATTTCACAGATTTGGACTTTTATGTTGGTGATCTGGATTCTTCTGCTGAAGTTAAGGTTTTGATGGCCTTGCTTTACCAGATTCCTTAGGTGACTTTTTAGACTGTTAATTTGTGATCTTTCCATTTTCTTCATGTGCGTTTGTAGAGATATGAATTCCCCTCTTACTACAACTTTCATGGAATCCCAGATATTTTGGTAAGTTGTTTCTTCATTTTCATTTGTTTGCAGGTATCTTTTAATCTCTGCTTTGGTTTCCATGTTGACCCAGAAGTTGCTTAGCATCATGCTGTTTAGTGTCCATGTCTTTGTGGGTTTTGGGGGAACCTTGTTGGTGTTGATATTTATTTTTATTCCACTGTGGTCTGAGAAGGTGCATAGCAAAATTTCAATCTTATGAAATTTGTTTATGCTTGATTTGTGGCTAAGGATGTGGTCGATCTTAGAGTACATTCTATGCGGTGATGAGTAGAATGTATATTCTGTAGTCGTTGGGTGGAGTGTTCTGTAGGCATAAATTAATTCCATTTGGTCAACAGTCAGATCTGGGTTCCAGATCTCCTTGCGGATTTTTTTGTCTTGATGATCTGTCTAGGGTTATGAGTGGGGTTTTTAAGTCCCCAGCTATGATTGTGTCAGAGTCATTATATTTTTTGAGTTTACCTAGAAGCTGCTTTATGAAAGTTGGTGCTCCTTTTTTGGGTGCATATATATTTAGGATGGATATTTCTTGTTGATGGATTGAACCTTTTATCATTATGTAGTGACCTTCTGTATCCTTTTTAATTTTTGATAACTTGCAGGCTATTTTTTTCAGAAATTAAGATTGCAACTCCTGCTTTCTTTTGTGGTCTGTTTGCCTGAAATTTTGCTTCCCATCCTCTTACTTTGAGTCTGTGAGTATTCTTTCTGGTTTGATGAGTCTCTTGGAGACAATATATTGTTACCTCATGATATTTTATCCATTTTGTCATTCTGTGTCTTTTCAGTGGTGCATTTACTCCATTCACATTCAGATTAATTATTGCAATGTGAGGTTTTATCCCTATCATGAGGTTCTTATAGAGTTGTCATTGTTCCTGTTTGTTTGTTGTATTTCTTTTAGTTTTGGGGTTGATTCATGTATGTTTTCAATCTTTTTCCTGTACTCTTGTGAAGAACATTGTCGTTCTTTTTTTCCTTGTCTTCTGTGTTTAATACTTTCTTAAGAGTTTCTTGTAGAGGTGGTCTGGAGGCAGTGCAAGTTCGTAGAGATAGGATGTCTGGGAAAGATTTTAATTCTCCCTCATTGATGAAGCTTAGCTTGACTGGGTAAGTTATTCTGGATTGACATTGTTTATCTTTGAGAACTTGAAGGTTGGGCTCCAAGTTCTTCTAGCCTGAAGTGTTTCTGTAGATAAATCTGTGACTATTCTAATTGGTCTTCCCTGGTAGGTAATCTGACCTTTTTCTTTGCTCTCTTTAGTATTTTTTCTTTTATACCTACTTTTTTTAGGTGAATTATTATGTGTCTAGGAGTTGGTCTTCTAATTTGTTGTCTTGTAGGGGTGCTCTGAATCTCTTATGTTTGAAGTTTTGCATCTCTGATGAGATGAGGGAAGTTTTCTTGAATAATTTCATGGAATGTTTGTTCCAGGGTGGTCTCTATCTCTCTTTCTGCCTCAGGAAGTCTAAATACTCTTACATTCAGTCTCTTGAAGTAGTCGCTTATCTGTTGAAGGTTTTGTTCTGTCTTTTTAAGCTTCTTTTCTATGTTTTTGATAATTTGGTTTAGTTCTATATTTGGTCTTCCAGCTCTGAGATTCTTTCTTCTGCTTGCCTAGTTCTACTTTCCATGCTTATTCGTTTGTTATTTATTTCAATCACAGTATTCTTTACTGCTGTTATCTGAGTTATCAACTCCTTCCTATTTTTCTCTTGTCTCTTCTCAATTCTTTTTATTCTCTTTATTAATGTCTTGATGTCAGGGTTTGTTGTATGTGATCAGTCACCCATTGTTTGCATATGTGTAGTATGTGATCAGTCATTCATTGTTTGGGACTCTTCATTGTTTGTGTTACGAAGTCTTTTTTCTCAGTGTCTGACCTCCCAGGGGTCCATGTGAGACCTATATTATTTAGGTTTTTCTTCATTTGTGCAGTTTGTCCTCCCCACTTTTTCCTTTTTCACTGTCTTCTTTAATTCTTTTGTTCATGTGTGGTGGGGTTGCTTTTACTTCTGTTTGCTCAATCACTTATTCTTCCTTGTGTGAATTCTCTGGCTTTGTTCAATTCTGAAGCTGGACTGTAGATTGGGGCTATACGTTTTGCTGTTTTGAGATTTAATTGAGGGGAGAGCTGTGATTCAAAATCTATCTGCAGATCCCAGTATCCACTAACATGTATATGAATACTCTGCAACCCACTTCCCACTGCCTTGCAATCTGTCCATGCAGTGGGAGTATAAGTTTGCTCCCTGAAAGCAAAATTAGGTAAGAAAAAGGTAAAGAATGTAACAGGGAGTGGGGGGAAGAGGAAGGTAGCAAGAGAGAAGAGTAAGAGGCAAAACAGACAAATGTACTGAATAACAAATGAAAAGAGACACAAAGACAGATAAGAGTACATTTAAAAACTAAACTAAAACATACAATCATACAGACATAGAAGCTAACCCACCTCCTTGTTGGTGTACTATTCCCCTACACAAACATGAGGTCTAAAGAAAAAAAAATCAGTAAACTAACAGAAAAAGAACAAGTATGAAAACATTATCAATAACAGTGAGAAAAGACAAAAAAAGATGATTAAAACAGACAGAATAAAAATTTTAAAAAATGTAAACAAGGGAACCAAGCACGCTCTGAGATTTTTCCTCTATGTCCTTTCTGCTCTGATCTCTAGCTCTCATTGCTGGCTGGTAGGGTTGCTCACAGCTAAGGTCAGTTACCTCAGACCTGCTGTGGAAAGTGGATCAGATCTGGTTTCAGTTGGCTTGCTGCCTGTCAATTCTGTCACTCAGATCTGACCTGTGTCCAATCTAGCATGGGGGAGGGACTTTTGTCTCTCCTATTTTGATGCTATTATCTTAGATCCCAAGTTGGAGGCTGGGCAGATCTGGGCAGGGCGATGCAGGTCCCTGTCTGATCTCAGGACCTCACCTGATCTTTTTCTGCTGCAGCTTGGGGTCAAACTGGGGAAGGTGGAATGTGAGACTGCCAGTCAATGCAGGTCGGCATAGTACTGGGTGGCTTGGGTAGGGCTGGGCAGGGTGGTGTAACAGGCAGGGGAGTCTGGAGCTCCATGGGGCAGGAGCCAAGGGCCACCCAGAGCAAGAAAGGCTGACAGCAGCAGTGGTGGCAGCCGCTGTGTCAGCAGTGCAGTGTGTGGGAGGAGCTCCATGGAGCTGGGAGCCAGGGGTTTCCCTGGGTGGGTGGGGGGGCTTGGCACCAGTGGCCACAGCTACATCAGATGTGCTGTGCATGGGAGAAGCTCCATGGGGCAGGGAGCCGAGGATCTCCCCGGGCAGGGGCGATGGCAACAAAGGCAGAGGCAGCAGCAGAGCAGTGCATGGAGGTGGCAACAGAGCTGTGCATGAAGAGCAGGCTGACAGCAGTGAGACACCAGGGGAAAGCAAGAGTCTTTATGGACACTCACTTTAGCGGAGGGTCTCATAGACCAACCTGCCCCATTGCCATCTTTCCAGAAGTCCTACTCTGGGTAGTTTAAGCAAAAATAAATTTGCTTGAAAAGAGAGCAGGAGCTCATAGTAGTAACAGGATACTTGAGACCAAGGCCTAACATCTAGGATCTACAAGGAACTCAAGTGCACTGAAAGGAAAAAACAAAAACAAAAACAAAAAACAGCCCCATTAAAAAGTGGGCAAAAGACATAAATAGATGCTTCTCAAAAGAGGATATATGGGCAGCCAAACAGACATATGAAAAGGTGCTCAGCCTCACTCATCATCAGAGAAATGTAAATCAAAACCACATCGAGATATCACCTAACCCCAATAAGAATGGTCATCATCAGTAAAACAAATAACAATAGATGCTGGTGAGGATGCAGAGAAAAAGGAACGCTTCTACACTGCTGGGGTGACTGAAAACTAGTGCAATCTCTTTGGAAGACAGTGTGGTGATTTCTGAAAGAACTGAAATTAACCTTCCATATGATCCAGAAATCCCTCTATTGGGAATATACCAGGAGGAACTCAAATCTTCTACCAAAAAGATACCTGCACATGCATGTTTGTTGCACCTTTATTCACTATAGCAACAACATGGTACCAACCATGCTGCTCATCAAAGCTGGACTGAATAAAAAAACAATGTGGTACATATACACAATGGAATGTTATGCAGCCATAAAAAAGGACAAACATTTGAACTTCACAGCAACTTGGATGGATTTAGAGTCTATCATACTCAGTGATCTATCACAGAAATAAAGAACAGAGTACCATATATTCTCATCCTTAAGCAGACCTTGAACAATTATAATACTACTATAAGAAAGAGATTGGCAATAGTGGGAAACTGCCAGGGAGGGGGCGTGGAATTGACAGTTGAGAGAAACTGCCAGGGGTTGGAGGGGCACACTTCATCAACATGGGTACCTGCATAATGAACACTTGTATACCTATCCCTGAATCATACCCCACATCTTTAAAAAATAACAATAAAAGAAAAGAACTGAGAACAAAGGTAACTCTTGAGTGCATGGAAGCAAACTGCAGAAAATAATCTAGTCAAGGGCTTCACCAAGGTTAGAAGTGAATGAATGCTCTGTCCTTGTTACTCCATGATAGCCAGAAGTTGATTGCCTTCTTTCCATATTTTCTCTAGGTATGGAATTCTGGGTTGATAGTTCCTTTTTTTTTTCTTGACACTTTAAAATATATTCTATTCACAATGGCAAAACCATAGCATCGACCTAACTGCCCATCAACAATTGACTGAATAAAGATATATGTGATATATATATATATATATATATATATATATATATATACACGCTATGGAATATTGTGCAGCCATAAAAAATAATAAGATCGTGTCCTTTGCAGCAACATGGGTAGATATGGAGTGCACCATCCTGAGTGAATTCACTCAGAAACAAAAAGCCAAACATCCCATGTTCTCACTTATATGTGGTAGCTAAATGCCACAAAGATGGAAGTTATAGACACTGGGAACTCTAAAAGGGGGGAGATGGAAGAGGGGGCTTAGGGTTTAGAAGCTACCTATTTGGTACAATGTTCACTGTTCAAGGAATGGATCACCTGAAACCCAATCCCCACCAGCACACAATATGCCCATGTAATAAATATGCACGTGTATCCTTTGAATCTAAAATAAATTAAAAAATCAAATTAAAATTTAAAAAGTAGTGAATGATGTCAACTGACTTTCATTTCTGTTATTCTCTATTAAAAATTAAAATTTTAAGAAGAAACCTTCTGAGTTGTGTTGATGGCTACCCTTTAGTTAGAAAAAGTAGAGCCAAATTAGAGTACCAGACTTCATCTACTAGGAAAGAAGTTATTCCTCAAAAGAAAATTGGGGTGCATTTAGGAAAAGTAGTAGATGCTGGGGTATCCAAAACCAAATAAAAAACTTGTTAAATTTTAGACCTATGAGTGACACAATTTTTTCCATCATGCATCATTAATAGCAAGGGAAAGTAAACACCTATCCCTAGGAATCTAACAGGTGTAGCACATGATAGCCAGCCAAAGGACATGAATATACACACACATTTATATGCACAAACACATACCTCTTATCTTTGAAATTCATATGAATTTTGTATTCTACTTTATAAACTATATGCCTTTTTAACTTTTTATTTTAATTTAAAGATGTGTGGTACAATTCAGGATCAGGAATATAAGTGGGTCATCGTACAGATGAAGTTTGGGCCTCCTGTTGGTCCCCACTTGGCCTGGTTTGGGATCAGTACCCTTATTGATGTTTTGTGCCCCCCCCCTCTCCTGGCAGTGTCCTGCTACTGCCAATCTCTTTCTTATAGTATTGTGATAAACTTTTTTCAGAAATACAAACAAAGAACAAACTATAATGCTCATCTAATAACATCTAATGCTTATTGCACTCTTGAGGCCCTATCATACACTATCTCATAACACACATAATTGCATACGATTATTTAAAACAGGAATTGTTATCCTTATTTTACTGATAAACTGAGACTCAGAGAGACTAAGCAACCTTTCCATTCAAAGATTTAGATGCCAGTTCTGGTAAATCTAAAACTTGTGCTCTTTACTGCTATGAATTCCCAAGTACTTTGTTTTTTGTTACAGATAAGTAACATTATCTATTTTTGACCTATTAATAATGGTAATTTTATTTATTTCTCATTATTCTAAAATTTTAAATAAGAGTAACTCATTCAAGCTTTCACTGCACTAGAAGCATCTACTTTTATAGTTGGTTTCAGAATATTTTATTTATAAATCTAAAAATAATTACCCCAGTGAAATGATTTAAAAAGCTATTCTAATAGCCTTACATATTTTCAACTAAAATTTAACAGTTGTATTTATTATACTGAATTGTTTAGTTCCAGATTTGTTAAGGTGACAGTCTTTTTGCTTTCAGTCATCTCAAAATGTTAACAGAGTGCCTTTTCAGACTGATCCTTTGTTATAGTATACACCAAATTCCTGAAGACAGTTACTAGATTCCTCTTAGGTTTTATTTCAATGTATTTCCAGGAAAAAAACATTTGAACATGTCTCTTTACATTCACAAAAGATTGAAAAAATAATAATTCTGTGGAGTATCTAATGCCAATCTTTACTTGGCAATGAGAATCACCACAATAGTGAAAAGTGTGAATGGAAATGACATTGTGACAGTTGTGTTCCAATATTTTGAATTCTCAAGGATTTGTAAGAGGAAAATGTCTCTTTCAGAGTCCACATGAATGCTTTTTACTGAAGATGGAAAAATGAAGCTATTAAAATGGTCTCATTTCCCTGGAAAAATATTTCATGACTGTGTCTACATGATGCCAAAACATGATTGATTTGGTGATTTCAATAAGGTTAAATCACACAATTTAGTGAAAAAAATGAGTTAGAATGATAATTTGGTTTAGTGGGGCTGCTTGGTTGCCTTTAACCTTCAGCTGAGTCATTCATCTTCTTTGGATTTATCTTCCAGTGTGTTCCCACTACAATCCATGTCATCAAAACACCAATCACAATGCAAAGCTATAAAATCAATGTTAAATAATTATCACCAAGATACATTCTTTATCTATAGGTTTTGGAAATAAGAACTGATGTTAAAACTAAAAAAGTAACCTGGGAACAAAATAAAACCATGTTTCAAAAAGATATATTTCAACCCTACTAACATTAATTCATCTTTTCAGTTTCTTTTTCCAATAAGAATATTTAAAGCTAAAACAAGCTATCCTCTCCATTCTAAAACAGCTTACACACTAGGGGAGAGGAAAGATTACATTTTTATTTCAGTGAAAAATTGAAAACACTTATATTTCCCTCAATAAAACATCTACCAAAAATAACCCAAAAAGTTACTTGTATTTAGGCATTTTCTTAAATAAAAAAGACTAAAAAATATAATTTATGCTATAGAAGCCACTACACATATTTGATTCTTTTGTTCCTTAGAAGGACCATATAAATAATATTAATTAAACATCACAAAGTAGTAGCTGAGTCTTAAAGCACTGTGAAAGAAAAAAGAATAGCCACATGGAAGGAAAAAAAAAAGCGTAATAGAAAAGTTTGGGCCCAAAAATCAGAACTTGTCAGGAACACCTTCTACAATTCACCTCAATATAATCTACTTTTATCCAAATAATGTGAAAAGAATCATATTATCTAGGAAAGAAAGACAGTTATCTCATGCTGCAGAATGCCCATGAAACTTAGTATTAGAGAGGTATTTAGCCACATTTTAAAATAAATAAATAAATGCAATGCTAAACAAATGCACTGAGCACCTAATCACAAATTTTTATCAAGATAAATCATTTCCTTCCCTTATTTCTCTCCACACATTCAGAGTTTGTGTGGATATAAAACCTGCATTCATTCATTTTTTTAAACCAACCGAACATTGATTATGGAGAACCTCATACTGAGGTTTACTTTGATCTTTAAGGTTAGGATATTTTCCTAAATTGATTCTTGCACTATCAAAAAACATTTCTTGACCACTAAGTATAGTGCTAGACCATGCACGGCCAGGGAAACACCAGCATTGATGACAATGGTGTGTTTTTTTCAAATATAATAACAATCTAGCCCTCCACTTCATACCCCAGGATCTACAACTAAATGGTCTAAAGTTTATAGTATGAATATTAGTTCACTGTATGGGAATTTAACCTGTCAGGTAAACACTTTTGTCCACTCTATACAGAACACCTTTTGGTTCTATTAAATAAGTTTTACTAGAAAATAATTTGGTTTTTTGGTAGCATATTAGCCTTCTCTTTCTATACATTGAACTAAATCATAGATAAATCAGAAATATGAACCAACTTCCATAATAAATGATTTATTGACAATATAGAGTCAAATAGGACTTAGATAGCTTCAAAGCATTATATATGATTAAATGTCCTAGTAATATTATATCTCAGAGTTGTGGTACAACTACTGTTAGACTCTTTCCAAAACATCTCTTCTGGTCTGCCCATATTTCTATACTTTCTCTTGCACTGTGGAAAGTTATTGAAGTGGATTGGATTCAATATCTGGTCTTTTACTTAGCTGAGTACCAAAAGCTCATTACTCTTAACATGATGGCAACGTGGTGGTTACTTCAGGATAAACAGAGGATGGAAAAAAGCAGAACCTTTTTTCTCTTATTTCCTCAGTCTGTTCCAAGCTAAAATGAAAGATATGGAATAATTGCTACTGGTTTGTTAATGTTCTAATCATCTATATTCTGAGCCTATAGGGCTTGTCTTTTTTCTGTGCCACAATTTGCTAACTTATGAAACAGTTATGTTTTACCAATCAAGAGTTCTGGAGCACCCTAGTAAACTGCCAATTAAAGGAATAAAAGCAAGCAGTATAGATGAGATAAAGGTTGTGTGTGTGTGTGTGTGTGTGTGTGTGTGTGTGTGTGTGTTTGGTTCTGATAACCCAATTTCAGTGAAAATATCCTGAGTTGGAGTTTCTTTTATTATTTTCAAGAAACAATTTTACAATTTTTGTTACCAATAAGCATGTCATCCATTTTGAATGGAAGAAAATAAGACAAGAAAAGCATAGTGTCTGTCTATGACACATAGTGACAAAGGAACAAACATTCATTGAGTGCCTAGTGTGGGTCAGGTACTTCAGAGTCTTAATTTAATATAAAAATTGAAACTCACAAGTGTCAAATATATATTAGTTTGATAGAACTACCATAACAAAGTATCGCAGACTAGGTGGCTTAAACAACATAAATAAATCAACTTAGAGTTCTGATGGCTAGAAGTCTGAGATCAAGGTGTCAACAGTACTGGTTTTTTCTGTAGCCTTTCTTAATGGCTTGCTGATGGCCATTTTCGTCCTGTCCTCACATGTCTTCCCTCTGTGCTTGCCTGTATCCAAATTTCTTATTCTTATAAGAATACGAATGAAGTTGGATTAGAGCCCACCCTAATGACCTCATTTTAACTTAATTACTGCTTTTAAGACCTTATCGTCATATATAGCCACATTCTGAGGTACTGAGGTTCAGGATGTCAACATACAAATTTCTTGGGGAGAGGTCATAATTCAGCCCATAACAGTCAAGTAATCTACCCAATATCTCACAGCTCGTATATGGGAAAGCTTGAATTTTCACCCAGGACCATCTGACTCTGCAGTCTTTTCTGCCTTTCCATTCAGCAAGTCAGTGATTTAGGGATAAATAGAGTCTTAATTGCTAAGAACGTACAGTAGCCCATTATTTCCTCTTTTCAAAATAAACTAACAGAGTTTTTCATATATATATATATATTTTTTTTTTCCTACTTCCCCAGAGGAATTATATCTCACAAACATCAATTTCTCCAAAATAATATATAGATAGTATGCCAAAGCACCCCTTGGGTTGTGAACTGGGAGTCAGTGTATTCTGACTGAATTGTAGTTTCTCCTCAGTTGAAGTCTAATGCAAGTTCCAGAAGGTGATGACTAAATAATGTTCACTTACCTTTTCATTATTTGAATTTTTAAAACACTCCAAACGACAGAAAGACCCATAATATACTCTATTTTGGCAGGATTGTAAAGATAGCACAAGTACATTTGTATATAATTGTAATAAAGCAAAGCATTCTTTTTTATCTTTTTAAGATAAACATATGAAACCATTAAACAGAAGCAAGGGCAACTAAACACTGCTAGGCTACAGCACATAGCAACAAATTTTTATATTCAAAAAATATAATTATGCCCTATTAAACATTTCCCTATTAAAGTTTATCTTTTTATTTCCTTTTTTATAACATACTTTTTCAGTCAATTTTTAAAGCATTCCTAACACCCCTGATTTAATAATAGCATCTGTGAAATAACCAAATAGTCAAGATCAGCAATATTATTTCTAACTGCATCCCATTGTCTTACTTTTACAATAATTATTGTTGGCAGAATCATAAGTCATTATCCGTGCTTGATGCAACAGAACAAAAAACATTGAAAGAACCTTTGTTGCACACATATTATTTGATTTTTAAAGGGTAGAAATGCTAAACAGCAAAGAAGAAGGTGAAGTGAAAGCTCATATTTCATGGAATTGCTTAATTTAATTTATTACTTTCCTTGAGATCTGACAGACATACTGGTGATTAGGTTAACTCCTTCAAATAGATTTATTTGCTCTTGGAAATGTTTATTTGACCTACCCTTGGAGATGTTTTCATATAAGATCTTTACTGTTTAAAAATTTGGTAATCCTTACATGTCTTAAGGAACGATGAAGGGTAAAAATAAATATTAGCCATTACATATTCCAGGGGTGAATTAAGCTTATGGGAAGGGTGGGGTTTCAGGTAGTAGTGACAATGCTTTAAAGGTTTTACTTATTGCTTTATAACTGCTGAATCTTCCAGGCTTACATCAGATGCGCATCAACTCTATGTTTCTTTTGGCATATTAAATTTGTCCTGTTACTTTTCTAGTCTGCAGGCAAGCTCAATAGAAAGGCCAGGTGTTTAATAGTAGATAGCCAAATAAAATTTTAATTAAATTAGACTGCAGAATAATAGGCATAAAAACTTTACAAATAGAACACCGTGAGTAGATGTTAAACAGAGTAGAGACAATTTCCTTAGTTTGCTCCATCAGTCAAAACTGAAAAGTCTTCTGAAGAATATTTAATAAGGTATTGTGCCTCTCCTTGTATCTTATTATCTAATTCCCTTATTCATTGACCGTAGTACGCTTTTTATTTCTTTTTTGCTCAGGTTTTGTTGAATAATAGATTCCTCCAAACTTTTCATGTAGCTTTAAAATGGCTTTACCCAAGAATAAAAATAGGTCAGTATTTTGAGTTAAGAAAATGGTATGAGAATGAGAAAAAAAGCTGAAAGTTATAAAAGGTAAATGATATAAGCTTTCCAATTCTACAAATATTTATTTTACACAAAAGCATGGTATGAAGACAGAGGTGCTTTGAGTGTGTAGGAATAGTGGTTTCGATGTTACACTGCCTATGTAAAATTGAGGTACAAGTCACTCCAGGCCCTACACTAATATGAAGAAGAATGAGATAGTGAATGGGCCTACCAAACGTCCAAATTTCAGGAGTTGCTTGAGCAAGTAGATGTTTCCTCAAAGTTTAGAATTAGAGAGAATATAGTGATCATGTAACTAAAGTGGTTGATAAGCCAGCCTTGTTCTTCTGGTACTGTCTAAAATGCTCATTTTCTTTACAGGTCATGTTATTTCCTGCCTCTGAACTTTCACATGTATGTTGTTCCCTCTCCTAAAATAGTCAACACCCTCACTATCCCAGCCCACACTGCACATGCATGCACATATGTACTTTTTGTCTAGCTAACATCTGTTCATCCTTCAGTTCACAGTTTAAATAGCACTTCCTCAGAAAGGACTTTGCTCATCATCACACTATAAAACAACTCCCACTTATTATTTTTTTCTCATAGCCATTTATTTTTTACTTTGTATAATTTCATAAAATATGTGCTCATATATAAATGCATGCATGAATGTGTTAAAGTGAATTTTCCACATTATACTATAAAGTACACGTTATTTCTTTTTTTTCATCACTATAAATCCAGGGTCTAAACCTTACGTAGCACTTAGAATAATTTGTTGGATATATCAATGCATGGTTGACACACTTTAGTTACCATTTAAGTACCTAAAATTCAAGATACTTGCTATGAGATAGTAAAGGTATCATTTTTTGTAATAATGACCAAAAGACTTTGGTTATTACAGGCATAGCAAACTACCTCTCAAACATAAAACACAGTCTCCTATTTTGAAAAATGTGTACTTCTAAGTACAGAGTCCTTAATAAAGTTACTAAATACTGATTACACAGTTTACCAATGCTGAAATAAAATAACCAAGAAAAATGTTTTAGAGGTCTGCTCTTTGTCAGCTGGACCTTTTTTTGTCTTGCTCACTGCTGAATCCCTAGAACACAGAACAGTGCATACCACTGTTTGAGTAGGAACTCAATAAATGTGTATTAAATGAATTATCTAATAGCTATTTAGCTTAACTAATGGCTTCTCTTTTCTCTTTCCCCTAGACAGACTTTCCTGATGTTATATTTCCTTAAGATTACTGGTATCCACACAGTTTCATAATCAACTTGTTCTTTTGACCATAGCTCCTATTACTTCTCAAATAGTAAGATTTGCCATTGGCCATTTAGCATGTGCCAAGTTCTTTGCATGCCTTCATTAGTGCTAATCCTGAAGGTAGCAACCCATTGAGGACATTATTACTTCCATTTTCCAGAGGAGGCACTACATTTAAGAGTGTTTAAATGTCTTGTCCATGATTACAAAGCTACCATATGTCCAAGCCAGACATCAAATACTGGTCTATCTTTCTCAAAAGCCCACATTCCCTTTGCTATATTATGTTCTCTGCCTTAATGCACTCTCTTTTAATTGAGCCCTAAAGTCACAGAAGGAAATTTTTCTTCATAAAAATATAAAAGATGTTTCTTTTATTTGTCAAATGTTTAGTCCAAATTACTGTTAAGCTATTATTGTTTCTCTATGTAGATATATTAAGAAATACTATTTCAAGCCAGGCTCGGTGGCTCAACCTGTAATCCCGCACCTTTGGGAGGCTGAGGTGAGTGGATTGCCTGAGCACGCGGGTTCGAGACCCGCCTGGGCAGCGAGACCTCATCTCTACAATAAATCAAAAAATCAGCCAGGCGTAGTAGCACATGCCTATAATTCTGGCTACTCAGAAGGCTGAGGTGGAAGGATCGCCGGAGCCCAGCAGGAGAGGCTGCGGTGGCTGGGAGCGGCCACTGCACTCCAGTCTGGGCGACAGAGTGAGATTCGAACTCAAAAAAAAAAAAAAAAAGTACTATTTCAGTAAAATATGTGAAGATATTTACCTCAAATAAAAATTTCCTCTAATTCAATAGCCCCTCAAATTATATATCATTTTATTAGCTCATTCTCTTATTTAATAACTTATTATCAGCATATATTTCACATATTAATTTTTATAACTGATGTTTAAACTCATTTCCTTAAAAATACTTTTTCTCAGTAAAATGTGAGAACAACTGGCTATTGTTCTTCATGTAAGTTTGCAGGCTACTGGAACAGATGTTAAAGAATCCCTCAACTTTCTCTTCTCTCTAGAAATACTCCAAGGACCATTACAATTTTCATTCTAATACTTCAGGAATGAACTTATATTATGAACCAAACATACATTTTAGCAGTGCATGTCTTAACTAATATTACTTCACTAATATCACTTGCATTTTAGACCTTCCCATTAATAGAGGTCTAGAAGGATGGTACTTCAAATAAATCAATATTTTAAGAATGAGAATCAACATGTTTTAAGAAAGAAGAATTTATCCTGTGGCCACCTATGTGGGACCAGTGAGCTACATGACTTACAGAAAAGCATTTAATTTCTCTTACCTTTCATTTTATAGGCTATAAGTTGGGGGGAGAGGAGGATATACAAGGGAATTTCAAAAATTGATTTAAGCTGTAAAACACATGAGTCTACTTACTGACTCTTAAATAAGCACCTACTTTTTCACTCTGGTTTTGAAAATTATGGAATACATCATCGAAAAATATGGCCTTCAGCAGAATTTACACAATGATGCTTTTATAAATGGCTCTAAAAAATTGTAACTTGTTCCACAGTGGATAGATTATGACAGGATTAGAAATAAAGTGTTTTGGTGTTAATACACTTTACAGTTTTAATCAAACAATTTAAGAGAAAAAGGACACAAACTAATTCATAGTCATAAAAGTATTATGTGTGCAGCATTGCTTAACCAATTCAACTGTTTCCACTTAAGCATATTGTGTAGACTCCCTACCTATAACAAGGCATAATTTAGGGCACCAAGCCTCTAATCAACCTAATATCCAGCTCTCTGTCCCTCAATTACTTACTCTACTGGCAGACAATTTTATTAACCCCCTCTTGTGTAATAATTCGCTCCGCCATATATTCAGGAAAAATTATTTTCTAGCTGTGCAATTATATGACCATGGCAAATGACAAATGTTTTCTGAAATTCACCAAGGAAATGAACTCTGACACCTGGCCTACTTGAGCAAGCATTAAAATAATAAGGGCTTCTTTTTGTTCATTTGCTTGAAAAATTTAGCGTTTTTGATTTCCATTTGAAACATAGTGATACTTCAGGATTTGGCATGTTAGGGCATCTCATGATATTTGCATTTCAGAAATGGATCTGATAACACTGTATTGAGGATAATGAGAAATTCATCTCAAATATAGTGCAAAATCCAGGCATTCAGTGATTTAGTCCCTGCATTACTGATATTATCTGAAAGATTCAGTAGTTCTCCCTATAATTGGGTTGTGTCCTTACCAACTGAAGAGTTTAACTGTCTCCACAGGGTTGAAAACAATTACTGAGGGTTTTTCAATGTAGACAGAGGGAAAATTGGAGGGAAAATTACCCAGTGATTTGGGGCTTAGTGAAGATAGGCCAAAAGCAGGTGCTCTGTAGGACAGCTGTCACCCAAAGAAGAATGCCCTTGTAAGCTTATCTAACAACTAGTAGCTATCGCAGGATTTTTCCAGCTGCACAACCACTAAGTGGGACATACAGACAAATATATTTACAGAGGTGAAATTCTGGCTGCTTTTATTTTAAAATAAAACAAATCATAAAATGATCAAAGAAGCAATTGTTTTCTGAATGTGTTTAGATCATCTGACGCTCTGGTCATTTAGACTGCTAAATATGTATACAGACAATTATTTCATTAATTCATTCAATTAAATAACTGTTACAAAGAGATACTATTAAAGGTGCTAGGGACATAACAATGAATAAATGAGATCAACACCCCCCCCCAACTTACTTGGAATCTAGTAGGGGGACAGACATGGCAGTTCATACACTGACAGGCATCCAACACAGCTGGAAGTGGTTCATAAAGATTTCCTGAGAGAGGATAATTTGAGCTAAGGCTTGAAAGACTAGTAGTTTCCTAATATGCCGGGTGAGAGAGTAGTGTGTTCTAAACAGAGTAAACAGAAAATGCAGAGCTCAGGGATAGCATGTACAATGGGTTGAAGGCGATTCACACAAGTCCATATAGCGGTAGCAGCTAAGTTAAGAAACATGTCATGGAAATTAGCTAGTTTTCTTTGTATTTGCCATTTTCACTAAAAGTCAAATGAAGAACACTGCCAGTTAATTGAGGGGTCTAAATAATTACAGGTTTAAGCAACAACGAGTTAGTAGGGGAGGTGGAGAGGTGAATCTAACTATACTACATGAGCTATGGTCCAAGATTTTGCTTTTATTTTAAGAACTTGCAACAAACTGAGATGCCAGGTTGGACAATAGTGGGTCTGATTCCAATTTTGTGTGTGGTCCCTTTCGCCCCCCACCTCCCCCCTTTTTTTTTTAACTGTAATTGCCACTATATGTTCTTGTCAGCAATTTTTCACCACAGATTTAAAATGTATTGATCAGGCAGGCTGCTTTCACTGAAATCTTCCTCCTTCTCTTTTTCCTCTACCTCCTTTCCATCTCCCTTACCTTCTATTTCCCTCTCTCTACCATACCTTGTTGCAAAAAATTTACAAGGCATCTTAGCAGCCTACAAAGATGCATACAATATAGGAAGATAGCATAAGTTGAACATAAATGAGCATATGAAGCAAAGAATAAATAAAAACAATAAAGTGAGAAGGAACTAAATGTGTGATGTTAGCAAGGTAAAACATTCCGTGAAGTCCTTAAACAAATAGGAAAAGATGGGTCACAATGTTGACTCTCAGTTTTCTGGCATGCACCAGGAAAAAGGATATACAGTTACATGATTCACAGTGTTTACTACACAAGGGCAAGCCATTGTTCAACAAAAGCACATCTTGTCTGATCCTCAATTTCTCCTGTGAGAACACATTGCACACTGAGTTTATCAAGCAAAGAACTTCAGAACCACAGATAAATACACAAACTATCTCAAGTTTTCAATGGACTTGTGACTATCTCAAACTTTTTTCAATGTATTCTATGTAGGTTATCCTTTCTTTTCATGGTGTTGGTGTAGTCTCACTTTATTTACTTCCATGATTTTAGTGAATTGCTATGTGACCTTTACAAAAGGAAAACTGATTATTATCCTTGCATAATGCTATCCTCCAGTAACATATGCCAGTGCTTTTGTGCCTTAGAATTCCTCATCCATGACGACCTATATCTCTCCTATAACCTAGCAACTATCATCCCGCCTGCATTGTAACTCAAGATTTACTATGTGTGATAATGTTATAGAACAGTAATGAATGGAATATACTGATGTGATACTTGTGCATTACCCAATAATTTTTCTGCAGGATGAAAATAAATTTAAGTTGGAGAATAAGATAGATGATGGATGAAACAATTTTGTTGTTGGTTTCAGTCGTAGTAAATGGCATCTCATCAGTATCAGGTACCAAAGTTGATAATTCCCATGAAAAGTGAAAAGTAGCTGGATAGCAGAGAATGAAGTTACATTTATATAGTGCAAAAACACTTCTTCAGTTCAGCGATCATGATATGTTACAAGTACGCTATCTTCACTGAAGACAAGGTGATTCACAAAATAAAATTTATTACCTAGAAGTATTTCCCCCCCTTTTTAAAGGGTTCTGTCTATTTGAAGAAAATATCTTGATTCAAAGGTAAAAGAATATCTACCAACTTACTCCCAACACCCTACTGGGTAAGCTTCAGGCAAAAATCTAACTGTCACAAATAGAAACTCTATATTAAAATAAGTGCATTTCACTTGTCAGTTTTGTTCTGCAGCTCTTGTAGAGGGAACAGTCATATGGCTAGGGTGTCTTCAATCCTAAGAAGTTCATTGCTTGTGAAATGAAACTTAACTAATTAATATGGGCAAAATATGAATCATAAAACAGGGATAGGCATTTATGCCCTGAGCTTTAAAACATGTTACAGCTCTTTGTGGGGGAGTGGGGATGAGGGGGAAGTAGGTATTTTTGCAACAGGCATTTGGAAAACTAGTTGTGAAGAAAATAAGAGAATAGGCACACTGCCGACTGAAGTAACCCCAATATCTTTTATTTTTTTTTAAACAACAAAAATGTATTCTCTTACAGTTCTAGAGGCTAGAAGTCAGATCAACGTATGTCAGCAGGTTTGTTTTCTTTGGAAGCTTTACTTTTTGTTTTTTGGTTAGCTGTCTTCTTTTGTGTGTTTACATGGTCAGCTCTGCGTCTTCACATTAACCCCAATATCTTGCAGGAGTGCTGGATGTGCTTCATTTGGAAAGGGCCCTAAAAACTGTTTTTCACTCACTGTTTACAAAAATTTGCTAACTAGATAACACATTTGCAATATTCAGAAGTGCTTTCTTACCATTTTTTAACATAAGAAACAATTTCTAAATATCCTTTTGAACAACGGATGTATTTCTGTGTCTAAAGAACATTACAGATTCGATTTTAAAGGTGACCCTTTCCTATACAGAAAAGAAAAGTTACAATGAATAAAGACAAGCACCAATAAAGTCTAAAATTATAATTCTCAAATTCTCCTGATAGTTGTTCAAGGTGATAGAACATTTTCTGCTGAGCATTTATCAGGAAAACAGTTTTGGAAGGGACCATTAATTGTGCAGTGGTCTATCACTGAGAGTTTCTTCTTCCATGAGCTATTCTGTGTTCTATACCCTTCCACCAGGTAGCAAGTTATATGCCTAGGGAAGCAAATCTTTCAGTGAACTAACTAGTGTATCATTGCAAGATACTGTTCATTGCTGTGGCATTACCTGCATTCAGGGAACACCAAAGGGCCCTTAAATTTGCCTCACTTTAAGTACCTGAACACTCTGGGGGAGCTAGCCAAACATACCTGACTAATTACTTTTGCCTCTGTTGATTTAGAATAATAAGAATGTTGAATATTGCTCTTAAACTTTAAGTTCTAGTCCTGATATGAATTATAGATACATTCCCTGTTTTTCTTTTAAACAGATTATTAAATTTCCGACTGTGACTCATAACCTTATGATTTATGTTAACAACATTGAGGCAGGCTGGCATTAGGTAAACCTGAGTGTCTGTCTTTCTTTCAGTATCAGTTTGAAAGCAACCAAGGTGTCTATGAGAAAAAAAGTAGGGATCAGATGGATTTTTCAGACATGCCATAATCTTTCTTCTCATGATGTTTCCCCTTGAGACAAAGGGTAAAAAGTAATCCAAAACAAATTAAAAGTGATAGTGGAATAAAACATCCTATTTCCAGTTAGAAAGAATGTATCATTGTGCAATTGATGCACTGCCAAAAAAGTCTCTACAGACACAAGTCTTGAGCATGTATCATGTAAGGTGGTTATTGATTTGGACTCTAATAATTATATCTAACTTGTTTTCCCCAGATGACACATCTCTTCTTTCCCCAAAGGTAATATTTACCGTGATAGAGTAGGACTTAGGTCTCCAGGCAGTAAAGAGCTTCCTTAGCCTACTACCTTATCTAGTAGTTCCTTGAATTTCTTTTAGTTTGGGATTCACCATCATCTTGCACAACTCCCAAATGCAATCTCTCATCCAGTTATTCTTTTTTTGTAATTAAATTTATTTATTTTTTTTTTATTATAAAGATATAGGGTACAATTCAGGGTTAGGCATACAATCATTGATTATGCAGGTAACCTTGTTGATGAGGTATGACCCTCCTTCCCCTAGCAGTTTCCCTCAACTGCCAATCCTACCCCCCTTCCTTGACAGTTTCCCACTACTGCCAATCCCTTTCTTATAGTATTATAATAATTGTTCAAGGGACGCTTATGAGTGAAAACATATGTAACTCTGTTCTTTGTTTCTGTGATAGATCAATGACTATAACTGACTCTAAATCCACCCAAGTTGCTGCAAAGTCCATATGTTTGTCCTTCTTTAGGACTGCATGATATTCCACCGTATATATGCACCACATTTTTTTAATCCAGTCCAGCTTCAACTGGCAACATGGTTGGTTCCATGTTTTTGATATTGTGAATAGAGCTGTGACAAACATAGGTGTGCAATATCTTTTCTTGTAGGATAATTTGAGTTCCCCCAGGTATATTCCCAATAGGGGAATTGCTGGATCATATGCAAGGTCAACTTCTATTTCTTTCAGAAATTGTCACACTATCTTCTAAAGAGGTTGCACCAGTTTGCATTTCCACCAGCAATGTAAAAGCATTTCTTTTACTCCGCATCCTAGCCAGCATCTGTTGCTGTTTGTTTTATTAATGATGGCTATGCTTCCTGGGATTAGGTAGTATCTCAATGTGGTTTTGATTCGCATTTCTCTGATGGTGAGTGAGGCTGAGCCCTCTTTCATGTGTCTGTTGGCTGTCCATATATCTTCTTTTAAGAAGTTTCTATTTGTGTCTTCTGCCCACTTTTTAATAGGGCTGTTTGTTTTTTTCCTTCTGGCGCATTTGAGTTCCTTGTAGATCCTAGATGTTAGGCCTTTGTCAGATATACAGTTGGCAAATACCTTTTTCCCAATCTGTGGGCTGTCTTCCTGTTCTCTTGATGGTTTCTTTGGTTTTGCAGAAGCTCGTTAGTTTGATGAGGTCCCACTTGTCTATCTTATTTCTTAAGGTATGGGCATTTAGGGTTCTGATCAAAAATTGTTTCCCAGTTCCAATTTCCATGAGAGTGTTTCCTGTGTTTTCTAAGATTCTTATTGTTTGAAGTTTTACGATTAGGTCTTTGATTCATTTAGAGTTAATTTTTGTGTATGGGGATAGCTAGGGGACCTGTTTCAATCTTCTGCATGTGATCAGCCAGTTTTCCCAGCACCATTTACTGAGTGGTTCTCCTTCCCCCAGTGGTTGTTGTTGGAGGATTTGTCAAAGATGAGTTGGTTGAGAAATTGAATCTTTGCTTCCAGAATCATTATCCTGTTCCATTGGTCTATATGCCTGTTCTCGTGTGAATACCAGGCTGTTTTCATTACTGTAGCCTTATAGTAAAGTTTGAAGTCTGGAAGTTTGAAGCTGCCTGCTTTGCTTCTTTTGCTAAGGATTGCTTTGTCTATTCATGGCAATTTATGTTTCCATATGAATTTCTGAATTGTCATTTCCACGTCTGAGAAGATTGATCTTGGCAACTTAATGGGTATTTCATTGAATCTTTAGATTGCCTTTGGTAGAATGGATATCTTAACAATGTTGATTCTTCCTATCCATGAATATGGAATATTTTTTCCATTTTTTTGTGTCTTCTTGGATTTATTTGAGCAGTGTTTTGTAGTACTCATTGTAAAGGTCTTTCACTTCTTTGGTTAGGAAGATGCCAAGGTATTTCTTTCTTTCTTTTTTTCTGTGGCTATTATGAATGGTATTGTGCTTTTAATTTGGGTCTCTGCCTGCTTGTTGTCAGTGTATGGAAATGCAAATGTATTTTGCACAATTATTTTGAGACTTTGCCATAGTCCTTTATCAGTGCAAGCAGGTTTTTGACAGATTATCTTGGATTTTCAAGGTATAGGATCATATCATCTGCAAAGAGGGATAACTTAACTTCCTCTTTTCCTATTAGAATACTGATTTCCATCTCTTGTCTAATTGCCCTAGCTAGGACTTCCAACACAATGCTGAACAAGAGGGGTGAGAGTGGGCAGGCTTGTCTTGTTCCAATTTTCAGGGGAAATGTTTCCAGTTTCTGTCCATTTAGCAATATGTTAGCTGAGGGTTTACTGCAAATGGCACTTACTATTTTGAGGTATGTTCCCTCTATACCTAGATGTTTGAGGGTTTTAATCAAAAAGGGATGCTGGATTTTATCAAGAGCTTTTTCTGCATCTAATGATATAATCATGTGGTTCTTGTTTTATCATCTGTTGATGTATTTAATTACATTTATGGTCTTACAAATGATGAACCAGCCCTGCATCCTGCAGATGCAACCTACTTGGTCATGGTGGATGATTTTTGAGATGTGTTTTTGAATCTGAATTGCTATAATCTATTTGAGAAGTTTTGCATCTATGTTCATAAGGGATATTGGCCTATTTTTTTGCTGGATCTTTACCCAGTTTGGATGTCAGTGTGATGTTAGCTTTGTAAAATGACTTGGGGAGAATTCCATCCTTCTCAATTGCCTGGAATACTTTCAATAAGATTGGTATCATCTTCTCCTTGTATGTTTTGTAGACTTCTGCTGGGTAGATTTAGTATGACAGAGACAATTTCCTGGGTTGTTATTCGTCGATTTAGTGTCTCAATGCCTACTTGTTTCAACATGGGGAGGTTGAGTGATGCTAGAAAGTCCTCTATTTCATTTAGGTTATCAAGTTTGTTTCCATATAGGTGTACCTAGTAATCTCTGATAATCTTTTGTATTTCTCCGGGATCAGTTGTGATTTGAGCTTTTGTATTTCAGATTATGTTTATTTGGGTTTTTTTTCTCTCTTTTTCTTGGTCATCTGGCTAGGGGGTCCTTCCATTTTGTTAATTCTTTCAAAGTATCAGCTTTTTGTTTTGTTGATGTTTTCTATGATGTTTTTGTCTTCTATGTCCCATATTTGGACTCTTATTTTAGTGATTTTGATTCTTCTGATAAAGTTGGGGTTTTGGTGGTCTTGTCTTTCCAACTCCTTTAGGTTATTTGTTAAGCTCTCTACTTGTGATCTTTCCGTTTTCTTCATGTGTGTTCACAGAGATATAAATTTCCCTTCCCTCTTAGAACTGATTTCATGGCATCCCAGAGGTTTTGGTATGATGTTTCTTTATTTTCATTTGTTTCCAGGAATCTTTTAATTTCTGCTTTGACTTCAGTGTTGACCCAGTAGTTGTTCAGTATCATGCTTCTTAGTGTCCATGTCTTTATGGGTTTTGAAGCAATGTTGTTGGTGATGATATTTCTTTTTGTTCCACTGTGGTGTGAGAATGTGCATGGCAAGATTTCAACATTATGAAATTTGTTTATGCTTGATTTATGGCCAAGGATATGATCGATCTTGGAATACATTCCATGTGGTGATAAGTAGAATGTATATTCTGTGGTTGTTGGGTGGAATAATCTGTAGGGATCTATTAAGTCCATTTGGTCAAATGTCAACTTTAGGTTCTGGATCTCCTTGTTGGTTTTTTGCCTGAATGTTCTATCTAGGGCTGTCAGTGGGTATTCAAATCCCCTGCTATAATAGTGTTAGAGTCAATGTCTTTTTTTTAGTGCACTTAGTAGTTGCTTTATAAATGCTGGTGCTCCTGTATTGGGTGCATATTTGTTTAGGATGGATATTTCTTGTTGATGGATTCAACCTTTTATCATTATATAGTGTCCTTTTTCATTTTTTTTAAATTTTTGATAGCTTAATGATTGTTTTGTCTGATATTAGGATTGGAACTCCTGCCTTCTTTTGTGATTCATTTGCCTAGAAACTCCTTTTCTGTCCTTTAACTTTGAATCTGTGTGCATCCCTTATAGTGTGATGAGTCTCCTGGATGCAGCAAAAAATTTGGGTCATAGTTTCTTAACATGTTTGCCATTCTGTATCTTTTCAGTGGTGCATTTAGTCCATTCATATTCAGGCTGATTATTGAAAAGTGATTGTTTATCCCTGCCATGAATTTCTTATAAAGTTTTTTTGTTGTTGTTTACTTGTTTTCTTTTGGTTTTGGGGTTGATGTATGTGTGTGTTTTCAAGTTTGTCGTTGTGCTATATTCTCTGTTGATTTTGTGCCCTGCTGTTCTCTTGGGAAATGTTGGTCATTCTTTTTTTTTCTTTCTTCTGTGCTTAATAACTTTTTAAGTGTCTCCTGTAGAGCTGGTCTGGAAGATGCATAATCTCTTTGGGATTGGATGTCTGGGAAGGATTTCAATTCTCCATCACTGATGAAGCTGAGTTTGGCTGGATAGGAAATTCTTGGTGGAAATTGTTCATCTTTGAGGACTTTGAATATTGACCTCACTCTCTTCTTGCTTGTAGTGTTCCTGCCAATAGTTCTTCTGTTATTCTGATTGGTTTTCCATGGTAGGTAGTCTGACCTTGCTCTCTTGCTGCCTTTAGGATTTTTTTCTTTTGTATCTATTTGGGTAGGTGAATTACTATGTGTCTAAGGGTTGGTCTTCTCATTTGATGTCTTGTGGGGGCTCTTTTTATCTCTTGTGCTTGCATTGTCACATCTCTGGTGAGATGGGGAAAGTTTTCTTGCATTACCTCCTGGAATACTTGCTCCAAGTTGTTCACCATTTCCCTTTTTTCTTCTGGGATACCAATCTTGTGTAGGTTTGGCCTCTTGATATAATTGCACATCTCTTGTAGACTTTGTTTTTTCTCTCTGGGTTTTCCTTCTATTTTTTTACAGATGGGGTAATTCCATATTCTTGTCTTCAAGTTCTGAGATTCTTTCTTCAACTAGATTAATTTGGCTTTCCATGCTTGTCATTTTGTTATTTATTTCCTGAATGAAATTTTTTATTGCCAAAATCTCTGTTACAAGTTTTTAGTGTTGCATCTTGTCTTTCTTGAGCTTTATTCACTCTTTCCATCCATTCCCTAACCCTTGTGGTATTCTGGGGCCAGTCATTGGTGACTTCCATTGTTTGAACACTAAGATCTGAAATTTCAGGAGTTCAGTCTTTGGTACACTTGAAATTGCCTGTGGTCTTCCTTTGGTTTTTCCTTATTTGTGACAGATCTCTGTTTTTCTCTTTAGTTCTGTTATTCAGTGTCAGTGAGAAAGGTTTTCCCTTCTGATGTTTGCTCAGTCCTCTATTCCTCCCTGATCCAGGCTCTGGATTTGTTTAATTGTGAAATGGGATGATGGTTGGGATGCTCTGCTGTCTCTTGCAGTTTTTGAAATTCAAATAAAGTAGGGGATGGGACACCAGGTTTCAGAAACTACTTGCAAATTACAATGTTCACTTATTGTAGTATGTGTTCCCTGAGACTCACTCCCCACCACCACTCTATATGCCAGTGCAAAGCAGAAAACAATGCAAAAAACAGTTGAACACACACACACACACACACACACACACACACACAAATACACACACACTCCAAAACAAACTGGAATAACAACAAAG
Organism: Carlito syrichta; assembly: GCF_000164805.1. Lineage (NCBI taxonomy): Eukaryota > Metazoa > Chordata > Mammalia > Primates > Tarsiidae > Carlito > Carlito syrichta. The sequence continues at coordinate 489,376 of NW_007252192.1, read as the reverse complement.
TATAACAAAAAGAACAAAAAAAACAAGAAAACTAAACACACACGTACGCACACGCGCGCGCACACACACACACACACACACACACGCCTAGCACAAAGTGAATGGAGAAGAAAAACAGAAAGATCAGGGGAAAAAAAAGGAATTCAGATCAAACCCTCACACATATTGACACACACCTGTAGCTATAAAAAATGAAAATAAAAACCCCCAGAAGAATAAAAGAGCAAAAACACACCAACAACAACAAAATTGAAAGATGAACACTCAATCATTCACATACACACATAGACAGAAAACAACAAATAAAAGAAGAATGAAGCAGAAAAAGAAAAAAATTGGGGGGAGATGCAGATCAAACCCTCTCATACATATTCATGCACAAAAGAAATATATTTTTTAAATAGATGACCTAACAAACAGTCAAACAAATTTTAAAAAGAAAAGAAAAGAAAATCTGCCTTCTTGTGGCAGGCTCTGTAATTGTTCCTCTAATCAGGTCTGTCCTGCCGAGCCACTTTTCACTCTTTCCTCAGTGTCTGGAGCAGGGAAGGAGGAGGGGTAGTGGAGGTGGGTGGGGCTGCAGTCCTCCCTGCCACTCTCCTATGGTCTGGGAGATCTCCTCCAGTGGGGAGGTGCAGGACTGTCTCTTCCTTAGGTATGTACTTGCAGTGGGTACCCCAGCCAGGCCTATCCTGGATGGGGTTCTCCTATTGCAACTGATATTCAGACTCTGCCTGGATTTGTCCCACTCAGTCATGGCCCTGCTGTGTGGGTCTGATGTTCTAATGATTGCTGGGGAGGAGGGGGTTTGGGTCAGCCTGAGACTCACCACTAATCTCTTTGGAGTCCTTACTCATCCTTTTCTCACCACACCCTTTGCCCCACAGCTTGATCAGGGTAGGGGATGTGGTACCTGGAACTCAGCCCTCATCAGATCCCTCCAAAGTTTGTGCTTTCAGGATATTCCCTCTGATGAAGTTTGTTGTCATCAGAGACTGGGTGTGTAAATATACGTGCAAGACTATGCAAGGAGAGATTACCGTGTGAGAAGTAAATGGCACTATCACCACCCACTCGTGCAAGCCAAAACTCTAAAATTCATCCTTTTCACCTCCTGCAATGCATAGCCACATCTCACCAGCAACTCCCATTGAGCTTATCTTCCAATAGCATCTTGATTTTGTCCACTTCTCCATGGTCCCTCTGGGTCACAATCAATCTCTTCGTAGTTGATCCACCAACCAGAAAGATCAGGTCTGCTGCTCCGTGGTGAGCAAGTCAGAGCACTTTCCTGCCCTGCCTTCAAGGTGGTGGTGTGTTGCCTCTCTTGTCCTCTTCTGTGGGACTTTGACTCTGGACTCCCTCCACAGCCTCTGCTGTTAATGCCCTGCCAGGCGCTGAAGTAGTGAGGCAAAGCTTGGGGTCAGCAGTCTCTCCTGTGAATGGTGAGGGAAAGCCTGGGGCGAAAGTCTATTCCCGCTGCTTTTCACTGGTAAACTTTTGTTCATTTAAAAAAAATAGCGCTGGGCTTCTGTGACCTGGGAAGAGCCAGGGGCCAAGCAGAGAAGCTGCAGCACCAGCTGTTGCAACAGGGTCACTTGTTCTCAAGCCCTGACTTAGACAATCTCTCCCAGCATTTTCTTCCCATGAAGGGTTTAAAAAAAATAAAAGAAAATGGCACTCTGCTTCTGCATCCCAGGAACCTCTAGAGTCCAAGCCCAGCAACTGTGGCACCAGCTGCTGCACCAGGAGATCCCTGGCTGCTTGCTCCCTAGCCCTCACTCAGTCAGTCACTCACAGACCCACTCACTTCACCAGCATGTACACAAAATTTTCCATGCACTCACTTACTCACACTGGTACTCACATAGCCATCTTCCCAAACTCTCTCCCAGTTATTCTTGAATGACTGACTTCCTCCTCTTCATAAAATTCCCATTCCCATAAACAGGCAATTTCCTGAAGAGGCCACTAGGAGGCAGCTCCTGCATAACAAAGTCCCTGTTGAACTGTAGCATGGTCACCAAATTGCCCAGATATCACAAGGAAGTACTCTTTTACAGAATTGCTTGCGGCTCTCTAGAGCCACACAGGGACTTTAAAGAAGTCTTTAAAGTATTGTGTTTGTGACACTCCCTTAAACTCCCTAGGGTAGGGATTAGGGTCTTTTTTCCAATTCTTCCTAAAGTGTCTTGGGATTAAGGCTGTATACAGCATATTATTCCCTCATGGTACCATCCCAATTCATGTAATCAGGAGTCTAACAATCTACAGTACATTTGTACAATTTTTCCCACAACATTAAGGGATGAAAAACATATGTGGGATGAAGTTTGTTAACATCAGAGACTGGGTGTGTAAATATACATACAAGACTATGCAAGCAGAGATTCTGTGTGAAAAGAAAATGGCACTATCAACACCCACTCATGCAAGCCAAAACTCTGCAATGCATAGCGACATCTTACTAGAAAGTCCCATTGAGCTTATCTTCCAATGACGTCTTGATTTTGTCCACTTCTCCTTGTCCCCCTTTAGCCTCAGTCTCCTAACTCTTCTCCCTATATCCACATTTGTCCATTATAACCATTACCCATATTGTAACTAGAATGACTTTTAGAAACACAAATGCTTTAATGACTTCCATTTGTTTTGTGGGTGAATATTGAAATACTTAATCTGGTTTATGAAGGCCCTGAATGATCCTGCATAGATCTTCAGGCTAACTATCCCAGGCAGTCCTCTGTGTTCCAGCCACACAGGACTTCTGTTAGTTCTTACACTCTCCATGTTCTCAGGGCTTTTGCCCATGGTGTTCCTTTTTTTCTAGATTACACTTCCACATCATTTTCCTCTTTATCTTCATGATTTCTACTCAGCATTGAAATTTATTTTGAAATGTCAATTCAGGCAGTCCCAGCTCTGCTCTGTCTGGCACAAGACTTTTTGCCTTCTGTTCCTGGGTCCCTCAGGCAGTCTCCCCAGTGGGCACATGCCCACATGGTGTTCCTCCCCACGCTCCCTCCCTCTGCCTTTCATTCCCAGCTGCCAACATCTTGGCAACTTTGAAGCTCAACAAAGAAGGAAAATCCATTGAGAAAAGTCTGTAAAGGGAACTCTCGCTGTTGCCGCTGTCCTGCAGCCAGAAACCTTTGAGGCCACTCCTAAAGTTGTCAAAGTCGCAAGGAGGGAGGTGCACTGAGGGAAACAGCAGGACATCTCAGCAAATGCATTAAGAAAATCAGATTGGGGACTTCTGGCAAGATGGTGACAGGGCAACCTGGTCTATGAAACCCTCTGCAAAGGAGAACACAGAGGGTCTCTGGTTCTCTCCCCAGGGGCTGCAGACCCCAACATCAGCAGCCTGCTCTTCACACAGAGCTTGGCTGTCACCACCGCTGGGGCATCGCAGCAGTCTGGAGAGCCACTGCAGCCACAGACACAGCAGCCACTGGTGCCACTGCGCCCTCAGTGGCAGCCATAGCGCATCACACCACCCATGCCTGAGGTGATCCACAACTTCAGTCCTTGAAGCCCCTGCAGGCAAGATCTGCTGGGATCACTGCCACCTCTGCTGCCACCTTTATGTCCTGCCGGCCATGGGTCTCCTCCTGTGTGCCCTGAGTTAGGCTTCCATCTCTGGCCTCTGCCTGGCTCTTGTTGGTGCCCCCCCTCTGAGGCCAGCAGCTGAGATAGCACCACCTGCTGGCGACTCAAGGTAACAACACCGAAATGGGAGAAACAAGCTTGAAAAAGAGACACAGGACAGATTTGAGTGGGGAACAGAGGGTGATCTGAACTGTCCTTCACAGCAGGCCAGGGGCAACAGACTCTAAATGTGAACTAATTTACCAGCTTGAAAAGAAAGCTAGAAATGAGAGCTGAAAGGACATTGGACTTAAACGAAAAATCTCAGAGTGTGCTTGATTTGTTCCTTTTTTCTCTTCCTTTTCTTCTCTTTTCTCCTCTCTGTAAACCATATCTTTGTATAGAGTAACAGCATGCCAGTAAGGTGGTTGGTTAGCTTGTATGTTAGCATAATTGTATGTTTTATTTTTTTTGTATGGGAGTTGGTTAGTCTGTAGCCGTGGTCTATTGGTTTTATCTGTTTCAGTAGAAGTCTCTCTCTCCATTTGCTGGCACACTCGTCTGTTTCCCCCTTACTCCTCTCTCTCTCCTCCCCCCTCTTCCCCCCACTGTGTGCTCCATTCTCTTCCATCTGCTAACCACATTTTATTTCAAGGAGTAAACCTATAGCCCCACTGCATGGACAGATTCCAAGGCAGTGGGAAGTGGGTTTCAGATTATCCGTACACCTCTTGGCAAATATTAGGACCTGCAGATAGATCTTGAATCACAGTTCTGCCCTTAAGTAAATCTCAAAACTGCAAAAAGGACCAACCTACAGTGCAACTCCAGAATTGAACAAAGTAAGAGGACATACATAAAGAATAGGAGATTGAGCAAACAGAAGTAAAACCAATCCCTCTACCCTTGGATAAAAGAATGAAAGAAGACGGTGATGTGGAGGGAAGGAAAAAGCAGGGAGTGGGAAAAAAAAAAACCACACAAATGAAGAAAAACCAAAAGAAGAATATAGGCCTCCCACAGACCCTGGGAGGTCAGACACTGAGAAAACAGATTCCGGAACACAAATGATGAAGAGCCCCCAGAATGACTGGTCACATGCAATAAACCCAGACATCAAGACATTAATAGAGAGAATTTTAAAAATTGATGAGAAACAAGAGGAAAATAAGAAGGGGTTGATGTCAGAAATAACAGCAGTAAAGAATACTATGATGGAAATAAATAACAAACTAATAAGCATAGAAAGCAGAATTAGCCAAGCAGAAGAAAGAATCTCAGAGCTCAAAGACCAAATCACAGAACTAACCCAAACTGTCAAAAGCATAGAAAAGAAGCTCAAAAAGACAGAACAAGACCTTCAAGAGATGAATGATCACTTCAAGAGATCAAACCTAAGAGTAATTGGCCTTTCTGAGGCAGAGAGAGAAACAGAGTCCATGCTGGAACAAATATTTCATGAAATCATTCAAGAAAACTTCCCTCATCTCATCAAGGATGAAAAAATTCAAACACAAGAGATTCACAGAACCCACGCAAGACAACAATTGAGAAGACCAACTCCCAGACATATAATAATTTGCCAAAACAAAGTAGATATAAAAGAAAAAATTATAAGGGGCTGCAAGAGAAAAAGGTCAGACCACATACCAGGGAAGACCAATTAGAATAGCAGCGGACTTATCTACAGAAACCCTCCAGTCTAGGAGAGCCTGGAGCCCTATCTTCAAAGTTCTAAAAGATAAACAATTTCAACCAAGAATAGCCTACCCAGCCAAGCTAAGCTTCATCAGTGAGGGAGAATTGAAATCTTTCCCAGATATCCAATTCCTAAGAACCTACGCTGCCACAAGACCACCTCTACAAGAAACACTTAAGAAAGTATTGAACACAGAAGAAAAGGAAAAAAGAACAACGTTCTTCACATGAGTACAGGCAAAAGATTAAAAACACACATGATCCAACTCTAAAACCCAAAGAAAGACAACACACAAACAGAAAAAACAACAACTCTGAAAGAACATTATGATAGGGATCAACTCTCACATTTCAATAATTAGTTTGAATGCGAACGGACTAAGTGCACCACTGAAAAGACATAGAATGGCAAAATGGATAAAATATCCCCAGACAACAATCTATTGCCTTCAAGAGACTCACCTCACTAGAAAGGACACTCACAGACTCAAAGTAAGAGGATGGGAAACAAATTTTCAGGTGAATGGAACACAAAAGAAAGGAGGAGTCGCGACCTTAATCTTAGAAAAAATGCCCTTTAAGTTATCAAAAATTAAAAAAGATACAGAAGGTCACTACATAATTATAAAAGATTCAATCCATCAACAAGAAATATCCATCCTAAACATATATGCACCAAATATAGGAGCACCAACCTTCATAAAGAAGCTCCTAGGTAAACTAAAAAAAAATATTGACTCCAATACCATCATAGCTGGGGACTTCAATACTCCACTCACAACCCTAGACAGATCATCAGGACAAAAAATCAGCAAGGAGATCCAGAACCTCAATGTGACTCTTGATCAAATGGACTTAATTGATACCTACAGAACCCTCCATCCAAAGACCATAGAATACACATTCTACTCATCACCACATGGAATGTACTCTAAGATCAACCACATACTTGGCCATAAATCAAGCATAAGCAAATTTAAAAGGACTGAAATCTGACCATGAGCCTACTCAGACCACAGTGGAATAAAAATAATCATTAACACCAACAAGGTCCCCCCCAAACCTACAAAGACATGGACACTAAACAGCATGATGCTAAACAGCTCCTGAGTCAATGATGAAATCAAAACAGAGATTAAAAGATTCCTGGAAATGAATGAAAATGAAGAAACAACTCACCAAAATCTCTGGGACACCATGAAAGGTGTAGTAAGAGGGGAATTTATATCTCTACAAACGCACATGAAGAAAATGGAAGGATCACAAATTAATAGCCTAACAAGCGACCTAAAACAGCTGGAAAAGCAAGACCACAAAAACTCTAATTTCAGGAGAAGACTCCAGATCACCAAAATAAAAGCCCAAATCCAGGACATAGAAGACAAAAATATAATACAAAAAATCAATGAAACAAAAAGCTGGTTCTTTGAAAGGATAAACAAGATTGATGGTCCCCGAGCTAGACTGACCAAGAAAAAGAGAGAAAAAGCCCAAATAAACACAATCAGAAATACAAAAGATGAAGTCGCATCTGATCCTGAAGAAATACCAAAAATCATCAGAGACTACTATGTACACTTGTGTGGAAACAAACTTGAAAACCTTTCAGAAATGGAGGACTTTCTGTCATCACACAACCTGTCTAGGTGGAAACAAGAAGAAATTGAGACCCTAAATAGACCAATAGCAATCAAGGAAATTGACTACATAATAAGAAAACTACCTACAAAAAAAGCCGTGGGCCAGATGGCTTTCCAGCAGAATTCTACAAGACATTTAAGGAGGAGCTTATACCAATCCTACTGAAGGTATTCCAGGCAATTGAGAAAGATGGAACTCTCCCCAAATCATTTTACAAAGCTAACATCACATTGATACCCAAGCCAGGTAAAGACCCAACAAAGAAAGAGAACTACAGGCCAATATCTTTGATGAACATAGATGCTAAAATTCTCAACAAGATCCTAGCGAACCAGATTCAACAACACATCTCAAAAACCATCCATCATGTCCAAGTAGGCTTCATCCCTGAGATGCAAGCCTGGTTCAACATTTGTAAAACTATAAATGTAATTAAATACATCAACAGATGTCAAAACAAAAACCACATGATTATATCATTAGATGCAGAAAAAACTTTTGATAAAATCCAACAATCCTTCTTGATAAAAACCCTCGAAAAACTAGGCATATGGGGAACATACCTCAAAATAGTAAAAGCCATCTACCAGAAACCCACAGCCAGCATACTCCTAAATGGACAAAAATTGGAACCATTTCCCCTGAAAACTGGAACAAGACAAGGATGCCCACTCTCACCCCTCCTGTTCAATATAGTATTCAAAGTCCTGGTTTGAGCAATCAGAGAAGAGAAGGCAATCAGGGGTATTCAAATAGGAAAAGAGGAAGTCAAGATATCTCTCTTTGCAGATGACATGATCG